>NW_013668833.1:86120-87961 GCF_000517525.1 Limulus polyphemus
GCCATTATATATCTGTACTTACTTCATGCCGTTGTACATTTGTTTATATCTGTACCTTCGACAAGTTTGTATATGTGTGTTTATATCTGGTGAAAGTTTGTGTATGTTTGTTTATATTTGTACCTTACTTCAAGTTTGTGTATGCGTGTTTATATCTGTATTTTACTTCAAGCCTATATAAAATTTATGTATATCTGTACGTTATTTCAAGTTTGTGTATCTGATTTATATCTGTAAGTAATTAGGGCAGCTCTTTAGATGCGAAATTTGATTGCCGTCAGAGGGTACTACACGCATGTAGACCTGGGATGGAGGGCGAGAAGGGGTAAAGACAATTATATCATCAGAGAGGATAGGTTGCTAGTCCGCCATGACAGCGTTTCCCACCATGGCTAGATCTAATACAATCAGTATAAAACACTAATTCGTTAGTTCTATATTTAATTACATTTACTGACCATTTATATGTAAATAGTCTTGAAAAAGGACGCTTATATATATATATATCATGCAATAATTTAAATTTTACTGTTTCACTAACTTGACTCTTTTATAATAAAAAATTCTGGGCACAATATTTCTTTTAACAATTTGTTAATTTTCTCATAATAAAGATTTTTGCAACTTGATCTAAATAAACAGACGAGTCTGTTCAGGACGTGTTTACATGAAAACGTTTTACAACAAAATTTTGAACAAACATATTATTACTATCTTTTTGTCCAAATTTGGATAAGAATTTTCGTTTCGACAGACGTTCGCCACCCAGTGGCACAGCGGTATGTCTGCGGGCTAGAATCCGTGTTTCGATACCCGTGGTGGGAAGAGCACAGATAGTCCATTGTGTAGCTTTGTGCTTAATTAAAAACAAACAAACAGGCACATGTTGACAGCTATAATAATATATAGCATATTATATACAATATTATCCACACACACACACAGACGAATACGGTCCTTACAGTATTTTTGTTGTTGTAAGTTTACGTTCGACAGTTCTTCTTAATGATTTTATTATGCTGAGATTATGTGGAGGCAGTCCTAATGGATCAAAATATTCCCCTTTTTCATCTCGACCAATACAAATACAGACCCATTGGCAGCCAGATTTGTGACTCGGAAATTTCATTGTAGAATACAACGAATTATATAATAATATATAATTCATTGTATTCTACAATGAAATCTCATATATTTGACATGTTTAAGTAGATATTAATAGTAGAATTGAATCGAATTAATAATAATTCGATTCAATTCTACTATTAATATCTACTTAAACATGTAAAATATATGAGATTTCATTGTAGAATACAACGAATTATATGATAATAATTCGATTCAATTCTACTATTAATATCTACTTAAACATGTCAAATATATGAGATTTCATTGTAGAATACAATGAATTATATAATAATAATTCGATTCAATTCTACTATTAATATCTACTTAAACGTGTAAAATATATGAGATTTCATTGTAGTATACAATGAATGATATGATAATAATTCGATTCAATTCTACTATTAATATCTACTTAAACGTGTAAAATATATGAGATTTCATTGTAGAATACAACGAATTATATGATAATAATAGTACTTGTTTTATTTAGTTCAGAAATATACTCAAAAATCAGGCTTACATCAGATGAGTTGTTCATGGTTATCATTAGTAGAACTATAAGATACAATATTCTCATGAATGTTGAATTCAAGGTGAATCTATATTGATTGATAACCATTTGTATATGGACGAGCGACTTAGATTTGACTGTGTATTGCGAAATAGACTTGGTCAAGTTTCATTTAGTTCAGAAATATACTCAAAGTACTATT
>NW_013668833.1:88820-92332 GCF_000517525.1 Limulus polyphemus
GAATATATTTCGGAACTAAATGAAGCAAGTACTATTACAGATCTATTCTGATTTTTGAATATATTTCGGAACTAAATGAAACAAGTACTATTACAGATCTATTCTGATTTTTGAATATATTTCGGAACTAAATGAAACAAGTACTATTCCAGATCTATTCTGATTTTTGAATATATTTCTGAACTAAATGAAATAAGTACTATTACAGCTCTATTATGATTTTTTAATATATTTCTGAACTAATGAAACTAGTACTATTCCAGATCTATTCTGATTTTTGAATATATTTCTGAACTAAATGAAACAAGTACTATTACAGATCTATTCTGATTTTTGAATATATTTCTGAACTGAATGAAACTAGTACTATTACAGATCTATTCTGATTATTGAGTACATTTCTGAACTAAATGAAACTAGTACTATTCCAGATCTATTCTGATTTTTGAATATATTTCTGAACTAAATGAAACTAGTACTATTCCAGATCTATTCTGATTTTTGAATATATTTCCGAACTAAATGAAACAAGTACTATCACAGACATATTTTGATAACTTGTACTTATATTTATGTAGGATATAGTCCCACTATCCATCAACTGTAAGGATCCAAACGAATTAGAGATAAATACATTTCTACAATGAGACAGGATTTACTTACTTCTGTGGCCTCTAACTGTTGAAGAGATTGAGGCTCTACTACTGTAAATTGTTGTTATATATTTATATAGATTAATGCGATTTTCTGTACAAAATGATCTCATTTGCTTCTTTCTTTGACAGACATTCAGCAATGAAGGTATAGAGACTTTCCGAGGTGTCAAGCGATCATCTAGCGTGAAAGAGGTAAGTTTTCAAGGCTTATATATAATTCACATTTCTGAAATTAATCTCCTTTACAAAAATTGTATTTATTAATACACAATTTCCCTGACGTTTACGGGTATTTGTTATGAAGATGGAGACTTTATCGTTTGAAAGTCTGCGAAATAAAAAGTGTGATGCAGCTTCTGCAATATACAATATATCATTTAATCCTAAATCACACAGACTCACAAGCATTGCGGACACGCTTAATATGAACATTCAAAACATACTGGATGACACAACAAAACACCTAAACAATAGAGATAAAGTAAGAGCACGTGTTTATTCAAATCATCTGGATAAACCAATATGTACTTGCTTACAAAATATGAAATGATTTTAACTACCATCGAAAAAGACAGTCAATGTAAAAAAACACATACCATTAAACAACTCATTCAAAATTGAAGTTACCACATTGTAATTATCAGTAGGCAGCACCAAACGTATCTTATCATACATTAGTCTTGATTGACTTAAATAAAACCAGTTACGTCTATAGATAATAACGATGATCTTTGTCTGTTAAGAAATACAAAGCTTGTCACGTGAGAAGGGTAGACAGAGATAAAGAAGATATAGAAAGGAGAGAAAGGTCGTTGACCAAGACGTACTAGCCTTAGCATCACTCAGAAATGATCCCAAATATAACAGTATTAGGGATCAACGACGACCAATACTTACACGTATGGCTAAAGACATACATATTTCGCCTAATGCTCGAGAAGGACCAGGTGGAAAAGAAGACATCTCTAAATTTGAACGTCATCTAAATGTTCAAATACATGTAGTATCTTCAGAAACTTTCAACCGTGTAATTTATAAAGGTCCTTCAGATCCCGCAAAAATGTTCCTATGGTACCACGTCAATGAAATTATTACTGTTCTGATTGTAACAAGGCATTTGATCATTTAAATAAACCCCATTGTTCAGGATATTGTGATGTTTGTTACGGTAATGAATGCTCGAAAGGTCAACCCATAGTTTGTGCTGATTGTAACAAAGCATTTGATCATTTAGATAAACCCCATTGTTCAGGATATTGTAATGTTTGTTACGGTAATGAATGCTCGAAAGGTCAACCCATAGTTTGTGCTGATTGTAACAGATTTTGTAAATCAGCAGACTGTTACAACATACATAAAAACAAAGAATGGTAAACAAACAGTATCTTCCTGTGAACAGTTTTACCAGTATAGAAATTGTTTTGTCATTATTGACAGAAAGAAACATAATCCAGAATTTCATCGATGTGGTTAAATCATACGTGTAGGATGTAAATCATATGTTTTAAATAACCATTTGTACTTTCACCAGGACAAAGAAGTCAACAGATCATCGAATAAATACATATTTTTTTTTATTTTGAGACTGATCAGGAAACAAGATAAACTAATGTGTAGTCCATGATTTTAACAGTAAGGAAATACATACCATGTGACGAATTTTGTAAAATTACACAGCTATGGCGCATAATATGAAAGATTTGACGGTAAACTTTATCTTGAATTATATTACTTGTCAAGGGATAAGGCCTGACATTATCGTAAACAGTGGACAAATTATGGTTATGACCAACAAAAGTCTGAGATTAGAATAATCGGCAGTTACAATTTCATACTTATGTCTTTATCATTGTTTGTTGGTTTTTGAATTTCGCGCAAAGCTACACGAGGTCTATCTGCGCTGGCCGTCCCTAATTTAGCAATGTAAAACTAGAGGGAAGGCAGCTAGTCATCCCCAACCACCGCCAATTCTTGGACTACTCTTTTACCAACGAATAGTGGGATTGATCGTCACATTATAACGCCCCCACGGCTGAAAGAACGAGCATGTTTTGGTGGGACGGGGATTCGAACCCGCGACCCTCAGATTCCGAGTCGAGCGCCCTAACCACCTGGCCATGCCTGGCCATCTTCTTTATCATTGTTCCCAAAAACATTTGGTTTAAAAGAACTACAGAAAGGACATTTTCCTCATCTTTTCAATATAAACTCAAGCTTTTACCGGATGCCAGTTTTTACTCTCCTCACACCATAAGCCAAAAGTTTCTGGATTGGCATTGTCAGCGACGAGAGGAAGAGTACATCTTTGATTTTCAAGAAAAGATGTAGAGATAAGAAAAAAAATAGCATTATCAACGCTGATTCTTATTAAACTTTTTTTTGCTGTTGTTCACTTAACAATTTTGTTGAAAATTATATTCATCATTCTTTATTTTTCTTTAGATACTGCCAATCAGACGTAGATTGGTGCTTCGACGGTACTGTCTTCAATTCGGGGAAGAGTTTTTTTTGCAGCCTGCGACATAGATCCCTTCAGATACACGACAATCGCTTCTGTATGCGTGGCTGTGTACAGAAGATAATTTATACCACCACGATCGACAGCTCTCATACCTAACCACGGATACTTTATGACAAACAACTACAGCCAAGTATCCAATGGTTAGATTATGTACAAACATCTGAGGGGGTCAAGATCCAACACTTAATAATCGTTGGTAAGAAACAAATCCGGAATTATAGAGTAGATGGAGTAAAACACAATGTACGAGTTTTATGGGTGCTACTACCATAGTTGTAATAAATGTTATGCCTCTGACACAAAGAATGTAGTTCTAAATAGACCCACGTGGTTTA
>NW_013668833.1:93272-101621 GCF_000517525.1 Limulus polyphemus
CACAAATTAGTTAGCATAAATCAGTTAAATGACGAAAAATTAGGTGTCTATTTACTTGTGACCACACAGTATATAGTAAATTTAATTTATTAATAATTTTTCTGAGATTATCTTTCGATAATAAATAAATAATCTGCATCAAAATATAATCAAATTTAGAACTAAGCAAAATTTTCATGTGTTAACGCATAGAACGTTTTTGTCTTTGATTTGTATATAACATCAAGAATCACTACAATAATATCTATTATATGCTATAAGTGACTTGTCATATTATTTAATGATTATCCTAATAAAAAACGCGAATGTAAAATATATCACCTATAATCTTTATGAATTATGAAAAGTGGTATATAAGTCGTTTTCTAGATGGCAGCACAAGACAGATAAATTATTGTTCTATCATACAAACCAAGATTTTAAATATATTATTTCTTTGCTTATGTCTTCAATTCCGTTATACTTTGATATTCTACAGTTCTTCTTTATTTATTTTTTATTTTATTTATTAGCTTATTTTTTTGTATTTCAAAATTTTGAATAAATGTTTTCGTATCTGCGTATCGTTAGTATTTTGCCTATGATTAGATATTTTCGTATAAGTATTTCTAAAAACTAGTAACATCGTGATTTAAGCTTAACATACTCTTTCATAATCATAAACTTGCAGCTTTTAGTAATATTACGAAATTTTGTAGTTTTCTCTGAATATATACTGATTCATATGATAGGAAATAATAATAACTGTACAAAAATAATATGTAATAAAAATATATTTAATGTTGAAGGTGGAAGAAAAACTTGCGCAAATCGCTTACAATTTTATATTTTTTCACCAAATTTGTAGATAAGTAATTCATTGATAATTTTTCTGAGATTTTCTTTCTGTAATAAGTAAATAATTTGCATCATATTTAGAATGAAGCAAAATTTTCAAATTTTAATATCCATAACTTCTTTCTTTATTTTGAAATTTTATTTTACATCAAGAATAGTGACAATGATATTAATTATATGCTATAAATAATTCGTCATTTCATTTAATAATATTTCTTACAAAATAAATCGAATATGAAATCTAACTCCATAGTCTTAGTGAATTACGAATAGTGGTAGATAAGTCTACCTCTAGATGGCAGCACAAAGCTGTTGATTTACTGTTCTATTGTACAAATCAAGGTTTTAAATTATATTATTGATTATTAATACTCAAAAATAAAACAAACAAAAATTGACAGAATATTCATGTGTAAATCATAATGGCTTTCCTTGTGCTTTAATTTTAGTGATCGGCAACAGTTTAGGGAAGCAGAGAGCCGGACCCTAGTAACTACAATAACCAATTGGTAAGCCTTTTTTTGGTAGATTTCTGTATATCATTCTTTCACCTTTGTTTAAAATTTCTCAACTTTAAAATAGAAGTACAGCATGTTCTCATGGTGTTTCTGTTATATATATATATTCATGATAAGGAATGTAATTATTCTCACAAACACAGATCTAGAATTCAAGAAGACATAAAAAAAAACATGAAATGGAAAATACAATCCTACAAAATACATTCCTAGGATACTCTAATTGAATAGTCAAGTTTGACTGTCACTCTTATAATATTTTCAAAGTAGTAAATATTTAGCAGAATATGTTGTGATTTATTCATCTTTAAGGTTAACATTCTAGCGTATAAGTTATCAGATTAATTATTTTATTACAATAAATACTAAAAATCATTGTGAAGATTTGCACTAAAAACAGAAGTAAGATTTTTTTTTAAATTCTCTAATTGTTTTAATATCCTTGATGCGTGGTTTTGATGAATTAAAAATCTTTGTGAATATCCACTTAACATGTTAGTTACTCGGTGCATGTAATATATGTGCCCCTCATATTTTTTTATAAAAAGTCAATTATTGAATTTCATATATCAAGTCTGTTATTTTCAACATTATCTAAATTATGTTGCCCAGTTTTTTATCTCAATAATATGTGGAACATTTATTAAAATGTTCAGAAAGTTGTAAAAGTTGTGAAAATATATTAAAGGTTTGATAAAAACTGTTAACATCGACCTCATTCTCCAGGTCTGCCATAATTTCTGTTCTGTTATCGGTTTTTATTTTATGAGATATTAATGTGCTTAACCAGCCATGGATTTTTTTCATTATCATTAAATTATAGTTTCAGTGACAGTTACCTTATATCTTATCAAATGCTCATCCCTTACTTGTTCTTCAACATATTATATGTGTTTCGAGTCACAAAAGTTTTCAGTTTAATTCTCATTTTGAATGTATTCAATTAAAGCATCTTTAGTCTTAAGCTTTTGAACACTTGAAATTTTCTATGAAGCATTTATATCACAAATTCTTTGTTACCTGAACTTTCATCATTTAGTTCTTAAATTTTCGCAAAAGTTAATTGTGATATTTTCTCTTGTTATTTTTCAAAATGTTTACTGTTGTCATTAATTTAAGGAAAGAAGATCCTTAACACCTGTATTCAGACTATTTATTTTGAAAAATGTTTACTGTTGTCATTAATTTACGGAAAGAAGATCCTTAACACCTGTATTCAGACTATTTCTTATTTAAAAAATGTTTAATGTTATCATTAATTTAAGGAAAGAAGATCCTTAACACCTGTATTCAGACTATTTCTTTTGAAAAATGTTTACTGTTGTCATTAATTTACGGAAAGAAGATCCTTAACACCTGTATTCAGACTATTTCTTTTGAAAAATGTTTACTGTTATCATTAATTTAAGGGTAAATACGTTCTTAATAGACGTGTCTTTTTATGCAAATCAGATTGCAAAATCTTTATTGTGAGAAAATAAATAAAGTGTTTAAAACATGGCCAGAATCTTTGAAATAATCACTTGACTTATGATTAAAGAGTCAAACGAGTGAAACAGTAAATTTTAAATTATTGCATGGTATTTAAATAAACGTCCATTTTCAAGACTATTTACATATAAATGGTCAGTAAATGTAATTAAATATAGAACTAACGAATCAGTGTTTTATACTGACTGTATTAAATCTAGCCATGGTGTAAAACGCTGTCATGGCGGACTAGCAACCTATCCTCTCTGATGACATAATTGTCTCTACCCCTTCTCGCCCTCCATCCGAGGTCTACATACGTGTAGCACCCTCTGGCGGCAAACAACTTTCGCATCTAAACAGCTGCCCTAACTACTTCTGTACTTTACTTCAAACCTTTGTATGTTAGTATCTGTACCATCTTTTAAGTCTGTGTACGTAAGCCTATATTTGTATCTTTTCTTTAACCTTTATACGTACGTTTATGTCTTCCTTAAGTCTGATGACGTAGATTTATGTTTATATTCTCTGTATATCTGTTATACTACCTTTTTATATATGTACCAATATCTATATATGTGTATGTTTGTGCATGATTTACTCACGAATGTGTCAGTTTCTTGCTCTATGTCTCTCTCTATCTGTATATAAATATATATATTCAAATTCAACATTCAGACTGAAATATAGAACATCGCATTCAATGAAATAGATAAAAAAAAGCCGTGACGTGAGTTATGGAGATAAAGCTATGTGAAAGGAGGACACATATTGTGGTAACCTGGTAGGAATAGAGTAAATCCACCTTTATTCACTACCATCAAAGTAGAAATAGTTTCAAGCTATCGCTTCCAGCAAATAAGGCCCGGAATGGCCAGGTGGTTAGGGTGCTCGACTCGTAATCTGAAGGTCGCGATTTCGAATCCCCATACCACCAAAGATGCTCGCCCTTTCAGCCGTAGGAGCGTTACAATGTGACGGTCAATTTCACTATTCGTTGGTAAAAGAGTAGCCCAAGAGTTGGCGGTGGGTGGTGCTGACTAGCTGCCTTCCCTCTAGTCTTACACTGCTAAATTAGGGACGGCTAGCGCAGATAGTCCTCGTGTAGCTTTGCGCGAAATTCAAAACAAACAAACAATTCAACAAATATTCGTACTCCGTCTTAAGATTACCCTCACCTAAACTATAACATTCACAATGTACAGCTAATTTTGCAAAAAGGTGGCTGCTAAAATGAAACAGTAAAACAAAAATGAAATAGATTTTTTTTAATTTACCAATGGAGGTAGGTTTCCAATCTTTGTAATTGAATCCTGTATTAAAACCTCCAGATAACAATGTTAACTTGTTGTTCTGGAGGTTTTTTTAATTTTATTACGACGCATTTCTATTAATGCAAATAAAACAACGATCTGTTACTCCAGAATGTATCTTTATTACTTCAACATTTGCTATTACAGCTTCGTCAGGAGCTATCGATAACCTATAAGTTCACTAATACAGTTTCAATTGGTCGTATTTTATGTAAATCGATATAGTGCTAAATTACACCACTAGATACAATTGCTACGATTTTCCAACCTATAATTATGATGACGAGGCATAACAGAAAATTTGTGCAAATTGATGTTGAATCCTTATATTTTGCACTGTTGGAAATTGAAGTTGTACCAATTTGAATACCTTCTGTTTGTTTGTTTGTTTGTAATTAAGCACAAAGCTACACAATGGGCTATCTGTGCTTTGCCCACCACGGGTATCGAAACCCGGATTCTTGCGTTGTAAGTCCGCAGACATACCGCTGTGTCACTGGGGCGAATACCTTGAAGAATTTTGGGGAGCGGGGTACTAACTCAGTTTAGAATTTTTATTCTAAAACGACTTACCAACTATTGGTAAGATGAAACAGACGTATAAATCTTCTATTGATGTTCAAAAGTTGACAGCTAGATGTCAGTTAGGGATCACATCACAGACAAGAATAAGTCATTGTGATTTGATATTAATTCACGAACTCCTCCCGCAGTTTTGGAGCTAACAGGACCAAAGTTGACATGCAGATTCTGGATGGTTTATGGTGTCATTGTCTGTACGGCGTAGCCCCTACCGAGAGAGAGTACCACAGGGGGCTAAAATGCGCATGGAAAGTCATCCAGGTCTAGTAGGGGTTTATACAGGGTCGCCGTACTTGAATGTGGAACAGGATTTTAATTTTCTGCTGCTCTCCACCTCGGGTATCTCGAGAGCTCTATGTTGGAAATGTGTTCATACTTGTAATTACAGGATAGCGAAACCAAACTTTGCACACGCGCTCAAGTATCACAGGCGGCTGTCCTAACAGTATTCTTTATGGGCCCCTTTAATGTAACTATAGAAATAACTGGGGATAATTGGTGGGCTTCATCATTACCTTGGGGCCTCTGTGAATAATAAGGGGGCATTTAAACTCTACAGAGAAACACATGCATTTTACGTTAGTCATATCATAATGTACGCTATTTTGTCTGTCTGTTCTCTATTTCCTTAGTGTTCTAGCAGAGTTATATTTTTGGATTACTTCTCGAGAGTAGTAAACGCAACCCCACGCTCCCCTCTGGGCTAAATGTTGATAATAAAGTTTGTCATCGGCCAACAGTAAATGGATGATTGCTAAGTGAACTACTTGATCTTATTATAATGAAAATATTCAACAATCAGTTTTTGTTTGAGTCTCATTTCCTCCAAGAGCGAATGCTAACATATGTTTTTACATTTAGTACCCTCCAGTTTGGCTGAAGGTATGATGTCACTTGATGTTGTAAAACACGTCAGATATCTGCTACTCATTAGCAGTCTGCTTCAATAGATCCTGACAAGGCTGAAGCTCTCTCTGTATTATTTTATTTCGTTATGGGATGTGAAGCTGTTTCATCATTTTCGGGGGAAAGACAGAATAGAGTATTAGAATTGTTGAAATCATTTACAGAGGCCACTAGTGCCCTTGTCAAATTGGCATCACAGCTGAAGCAGCAAATGAGAAGATGTTTAAAGTTGAGAGAATTGTAGTCTTAGTCTATAACCACATTAGCAACCTACAGGGAAATTTACAAAACAAAAAGGGTCAATCTCCAGAGTGAATCCCTCCAACGCAGATAAAATTACACCAAAACATTATGACAGCTGTTTACCAGGATGGTCACATCTGTCAAGAAAACTATCTACCAGGAAGGTCACGTCTGTCAAGAAAGCTGTGTATGAGGAAAGTCACATCTGTCTAGAAAGGTGTTCCCAGGAAGGTCACGTATGTCAAGAAAGGTGTGTACCAGAAAAGTCACATCTGTCAAGAAAGCTATCTACCAGTAAGGTCACTTCTGTCAAGAAAGTTGTCTACCAGGAAGGTCACGTCTGTCAAGAAAACTATCTACCAGAAAGGTGACATCTGTCAAGAAAATTGTCTACCAGGAAAGTCACGTCTGTCAAGAAAGTTGTCTACCAGGAAGGTAACATCTGTCAAGAAAACTATCCACCAGAAAGGTGACATCTGTCAAGAAAGCTGTATATGAGGACGGTCATATCGGTCAAGAAAGCTGTGTACGAGGAAGGTCACATCTGTCAAGAAAGCTGTGTACCAAGAAGGTCACATTTGTCAAGAAAGCTGTCTACCAGAATGGTCACATCTGTCAAGAAAGTTGCTTACCAGAAGGTTGGCATCTGTCAAGAAAGCTGTCTACCAGCATGGTCACGTCTGTCAAGAAAGGTGTGTGCCAAGATGGTCACGTCTGTAAAGAAAGCTGTCTACCTGGAAGGTCACATTTGTCAAGAAAGCTGTCTACCAGAATGGTCACATCTGTCAAGAAATTTGCTTACCAGAAGGGTGGCATCTGTCAAGAAAGCTGTCAACCAAAAATGTCACGTATATCAAAAAAGCTGTGCACCAGGAAGGTCTCGTCTGCTGACAAACCACAATATCTATGCCAATCCTCCCAAGCTCTGCATACTGGGGTTGTGTGAAGAAACAAATAATAAAATCATACGAACTCATCCACTGTGGATAGAAAACTGCCTGCAAAGAGTGTTTCAAGTGTGTTTCGGTAGTTCTCCAGACCACAGACGTGTGGCTGTGATGTATGAGAGACTGAGATGTATGGGCACATGTATAATTGGTAATGATGTTTTCTTAGATGTGAAACATAATCAGACAGGTGTTCGTTTGTTTTTGCTTTGTTTTTTACAATGTTGATTGCACCAAATCTGACAGATGCAGAAAAAGCATTTCCAGGTAAGCAGATGTATGAAATGATTACAATCTAAACAATATGATATTTCATTTCATTATTTATTAATATAACACTCCAAAGGACAACGTGTTAAATGTGTCTAATATGACGTATTTTACTATATAAACACATGAGAGAAACTCGTCTGTCAATATATTGCCCCTTTGATGTAAATATAATCAAGTGTTTTTGGAATACTGCGTGTTATTTTCGTACAGCTAATATACCTATTTCACTAATAAAATTGAGTAAATATTGTATATTCTTTAGCGGTTTGTGATAAAATCGTGAGAGATGTTCAATATAATAAAATAGCTATTGGAACGTATCCAGACTGGCAATTCAATAACCACATAAATGTTTATAATTATGGCAACTTTCGTGCTTCTTTGCCAAAATTCACGACTCCAATGGTACTTTTTGTCACGACGCTCCCACTATAACATATTCAATCTATTTACCTAGAAAGTCTGAGTATACCTGTCACATGCTGTTGCTGTACAGTAACAAGTTATTGTTGCTTTGTTATTTTTTTTTTTTTTGTAAATTAAAAAGCTTTATAAATATTTGTTTATTTTTTCTTTTTTAATTTGTCTTACAAAATTGCTCGATTAGTATTGTCGGTTGTTGCTGTTTTATGATTCACACATTGATAAGACTAATTGCCCCCCAGTGGCACAGCGGTGTGTCTGCGGACTTACAACGCTAGAAACCGGGTTTCGATACCCGTGGTGGGCAGAGCACAGATAGCCCTTGTGTAGCTTTGTGCATAATTAAAAACAAACAAACAAACAAAAACAAAATCATAAACGAACATATCATTACTATCTTTGTGGGATCCAAATTTAGACAAAGATAATAAGCATAATATATATACAGTATTGTCCACACACACACACACACACACAGACGAATACGATCCTTACAGTAATTTTTTTGTTGTAAGTTTACGTTTAACAGTTCTTCTTGGTGATTTTCTTATAGCGATATAAAGTCCACGTACTTTATCTTCCCCACTTCTTTTGCATCTATAAAATCATTTTCACATTGACTCTCCCTCCATAGAAGACATATCGTGCATACAGGTGGGAACTACCTTATGGTTCCTAAAGAAATTCATTAAATCTGAATCATTAGACTTCATTTTCTTAAACTCATGCTCCCACATCGTTATTACCATGTATTCTAGAGCTTCAAGTTGTTGTTGTCTATCTAAAGTAGGCCCGGCATGGCCAGGTGGATAAGGCGCTCAACTCACAATCTGAGGG
>NW_013668833.1:101937-111330 GCF_000517525.1 Limulus polyphemus
CGATTGACGCTTGTTTCTGTTTTATGATTCACAAATTGATAAGGCTGATTTGATGACGATTGACGCTTGTTTCTGTTTTATGATTCACAAATTGATAAGGCTGATTTGATGACGATTGACGCTTGTTTCTGTTTTATGATTCACATATTAATAAGGCTATTTTGGTGACGATTGACGCTTGTTTCTGTTTTATGATTCACATATTAATAAGGCTATTTTGGTGACGATTGACGCTTGTTTCTGTTTTATGATTCACACATTGATAAGGCTGATTTGATGACGATTGACGCTTGTTTCTGTTTAATGATTCACTCATTGATAAGGCTGATTTGATGACGATTGACGCTTGTTTCTGTTTTATGATTCACATATTAATAAGGCTATTTTGGTGACGATTGACGCTTGTTTCTGTTTTATGATTCACACATTGATAAGGCTGATTTGATGACGATTGATGTTTGTTTCTGTTTAATGATTCACTCATTGATAAGGCTAATTTGATGACGGTTGCTGCATATGACTACAAAGCGAGTCGATATCAAGCAAAAGAAATAATCTTAGTCAATCGGATTTCTAGTTAATAACTCGGTATTCAAGAGTAGTCACAGCTGAAAATAAGGTAGTAACTGATTAAATTTGGGCTAGTATTCAAGTTGAATGAAGTTTTAAAATAAGACGAAAGTTGCCCTTGATGAAAATGTCATTATTTCGATTGAGATGAATAAAAAAGCATTATCCTTTTAGCTCCGTCGAGAACTGGGTTATGGAATATGTTGGAAATTGCCGAACAAATAGGCAAGGACCTTAACATTAAGTTCAATCCAGCGAAATGCCAGTTTTTGAAATTCAGGTGTCCTACTTCAGTTAGTAATGATAACGTAGAATAGCCTAAATTGTTCTGTGGCATGATGGTTCCATTAAGCGAATCAGCTGTACACCTTGGTCATTACATCGGCTTAAATTACAGAGTAACTTCCATTCAGAAAAGTGTGAATGATTTGTACCAGAGTTGTAATTCGTTACTATCTAAATGTTCACATTGTTCATATTATGTGCGATACAGTCTGTTTAAAACTTACTGTATGTGTTCATATGGATTGAATCTTTGGGATTTTGATCATAAGACAATTGAAAGTTTTTTATTGCGCATGGCAGAAATGCATTCGTCGTATTCTCATGGTGCCATATGACACTCACTGTGACTTGTTACCTAGAATTGTGGATGATCATCCCGTAGAATTCCAAATGCACAAGCGTTTTGTGAACCTTGTGAACTTCTGCCGTTCATCTGAAAACGAGCTAGTCAGATTATGCTATAGAATGGCTGTAAATAGCAGTAGATCTCCTGCTGGGAATTCCATCAGTCAAATTTGTTGTAAATACAATCTTCACCGGGAATCTTTACCGAGATTTCTTCGATGTAAAAAGCCCCAGAGTGGTCCAAGAACCAGTGGTATTAGAGACGTTATCCACTTCAGGGAGACATCAGGAGGTGACGACAGGGTAGATATAAATATTATTATTTCCCACCTGTGTACATATTAATTATCTGTATAACTACTGATGTCTGTAACTGTATTAATTGCATCTATGAATGGTAAGAATAAATATGTGTATATATATATATAAATGCTAAATTTGCATGATTGCTGCGTTCATATAGGGAACTTACCATACTCGAAATTTTATTTCTCCAACCAATCATGAACTATTGTATTTACTACGTCGTAGAATTTTTATATTAACTCAGTTAACAGCCCAGTACATAATAATTTAAATTTTACTTATCTGTCTTTCTGTATACATTTATGAGCCGGGCATGGCCTAGTGTTTAGTGTAACCGGATTGTGCATCTGAAGGTTTCTTGGTTCGCATTCCATTGCCGCAATAACGCGTTCCGCACTTTGGGGCCAAACTCCACTATTCAGTTAAACAAGAGTAGCGCAAAGTTTGGCGGTCGGTGGTGTTAAGTAACTGACTTCTCTTTAGGCTATCAGATCAAAATTTGAGCTTTGCTTAAAATTTCTAAAAACGAACAAACAAGCATCGACAAATAACGCTGCCCCTCCCCCGTGGCACAGCGGTATGTCTGCGGACTTACAACGCTAGAATCTGGGTTTCGCTACCCGTGGTGGCCAGAGCACAGATAGCTCATTGCGTAGCTTTGTACTTAATTACAAACAAACAAACAAATAAATAACACTTATTAGTCTTCACAAACGGTTTATAATATCTAATAAATTTCCATGACTTCATACGTATTGTCTATTTGATTTTAGCGAACATTCTAAAAGAAAAGAACCAAGAAAAATTAGTTATAGATCTATATGAGGGCTTATAACGCTAAAAAATCAGGTTTCGATACTCATGGTGGCTACAGCACAGACAGCCCATTTGTGTAGCTTTGTCTCTAATGATAAACAAACCAGTTTAACGAAGAACCTGTTGCTCATGAAATGTGGAATATATGTATAGGTAGAGAAACTATTTTATTCATAATTATGAGATATTCTTAGCGATAACGTTAGCTAATGTTCACAGAGAATATATTTCAAAACAAAACAACAGTTTAATATACCGCCAGTAATACCTGCAGCTAATCATTTTATTGCAACATGTTACTGTAAACATTCTTGTCGATATATCACCGTTTAAAAGTGACAGTTGCTTGTTTATTTGCAACAAATTGTAGAAAAAAAGGACTACTAGTTGAAGATGTCATTAGTGATAACTGGTCGTCGTCGTCGTTACCTAGCAACGAATTATCTAAAGTACTCTTAGGACCAAAGATGTTATTGATTATACATAAAAAGTATTTATCCTTCAAAACAAATTCTGAAAGAGTTTATGTTGATATCATTAGAAATATACTAATGGTTCGACAAGTTCTCGTATGAAGTACCCATTTCATTATTGCCGGAATGATATTGGAAAGAACGTTTATTCTTGTTAGCTGTCTTCATGACTTTCTTGTTATCTCTCCGATCCTGTAACGAGTGTCTGGAAGCCTTAAACTGTTTTGCTTACCTTTCTCGAGTCATACCGTTTATCGAACGAATGAATAAAGAAATGATGGACTATTAAATGTTTTGCTCTTAGTAGATTACAAAGACCATGATCAGCTGATAATTACACTTTATCAGCTCAGCTAGATCGATAATTGGGAATGAATTTTCAGCCTGATCAGCACCGTATGCTCACATAGGCTAAACGGCTAAGACCGAGACCCCTTAGGTTTGGTTTGGTTTGTTTTGAATTTCGCGCAAACGAGGGCTATCTGCACTAGCCGTCCCTAATTTAGCAGTGTAAGACTAGAGGGAAGGCAGCTAGTCATAACCACCCACCACCAACTCTTTTTCTGCTCTATTACCAACGAATAGTGGGATTGACCGTCACATTATAACGCCCCCACGGCTGAAAGGGCGAGCATGTTTGGTGTGACGGGGATTCGAACCCACGACCTCAAATTGCGAGTCGAGCGCCCTAACCACCTGGCCATGCCGGGGCCCCGAGACCCTTTAGGTTTAAGTAGAGTCTTCCCAAGTTTTGATCTACTGATTAGAATAAAAACAGCCCCCAGCCGACCCAGAAACTTTGTACGGCTTTTTGAAGCGAATAACTGGATTGTCTGTCACTTTTATAACATGTTCACAACTGAAAGTGCGGAGCATATTCAGTGTCACCACGTCTTGAACCCCGGATCATTCGATTCGCAGGCCGACACTCTAGCCACTAGGACATCCAGCACAGGTATAATAAAAAATATAAGTTGAAATTACTTTAATAAGTTTTAAGAAAGAAATACAAAGCCATGCGTGTAAACAATATCTACAAACCTATGAGCTACATAACGGGCTATCTGCGCTGTGTCTTCCACAGGTATCGAACTTCGAACTCTAGAGTAATAAATCTCTAAACATACGACTGGGTCATTTATAGTATTCGCTATAGAAGTTTGTTTTCTGTTATTTTGTAATGATAAAATAATATACAGTGTATATAAAATTAAAAAATGTGTTAAGCTGTAATTAGGCAATATTTTAAGGTGAAGTTTGCCTATACCTCAAGTTCTATCAAATACCTCTCAACGATCTTCTGTGAATAACCTGCTAATTATGCTACCTTTAGCTTTAGGCGTATCACGACCCCCCCCCCCGGCAGTTAAGCGGTAAGTCAGAGGGCTTATAGCTCTAAAATTCAGATTTCGATACTCTCAGTGGGCACAGAACAGATAGCCCACTGTATAGCTTTGCGCTTAATTACAAACAAAACAAATAATAGGCATGTCACGCAGTTGATAGCTTTCCATTTTATTACGTGATTATAGAAATTAAAATCACTCAAAAAATAACGATAAAGTTTTATTTTAATCGCTCGATGCTACACTTAAGACTTTCTTTTTTTATATATTCTGATTTTATTAGAGCATGCTTTTGGTGTTTTTGTCAGCACGTATTTCCGGTGCCTTAAACGTATTTCTTCTAGCGTTTACTACTGCTTAAATGAAACTACTTATGCTAAAAAAAAATGTACACGTTGTTATTGTACTTCGCTTTGTATAGAAACATCATAACAAGCCAGGATATATTTTCAAAAACTTCACTGTAAATTGGGCTAGCTAAGAATGAAGTGAAAATATTATCAGTCCTGTTGTGATATTTGTCTTATGCTCGTTGAAATCATTTGTTTTAAACATTGTTCGTGTCAATAACAAACAACATAACTAATTATATTATTTACACAAGTTCTTAAGGACATTGTTTTTACAGTCATTTGATACGTGGGTCTGTTTGAATCTACGTATTTCCGGGCTATTTGTAAAGCTATTTTAACGTTTGAAGGTAGTTCAACTGCTATTTCTAAGAGTTTATGGTTGTTCAACTTCTAGTTTTAAAGCTTTAAATTATTTCAACTGCTACTTTTAAGGCTTTAATGCAGTTCAACTGCTATTTCTAAGGCCTTAAGGTAGTTCAAATGACATTTATAATGTTATTTAAGGGAGTTCAACTGCTATTTCTAAGGCCTTAAGGTAGTTCAAATGACATTTATAATGTTATTTAAGGGAGTTCAACTGCTATTTCTAAGGCCTTAAGGTAGTTCAAATGACATTTATAATGTTATTTAAGGGAGTTCAACTTCTATTTCCAAAATCTTAGATATTCTAACTGCTATTTTTAAGTATGAAAAACCTCGGAACCCATTTGTTTGATTAAACAGTGCAGTTAGTAAAACAACAGTACTATACGATTCCCATTCCAGTATATATACAATATGTTACTGAACTGCTAGCTACCTTGTATACACAATATGTTATTGACCTGCTAGCTACCTTGTATACTCAATATGTTATTGACCTGCTAGCTACCTTGTATACACAATATGTTATTGAACTGCTAGCTACCCAGAATACACAATATGTTATTGGACTGCTAGCTACCCAGAATACACAATATGTTATTGACCTGCTAGCTACCTTGTATACACAATATGTTATTGACCTGCTAGCTACCTTGTATACACAATATGTTATTGACCTGCTAGCTACCTTGTATACTCAATATGTTATTGACCTGCTAGCTACCTTGTATACTCAATATGTTATTGACCTGCTAGCTACCTTGTATACTCAATATGTTATTGACCTGCTAGCTACCTTGTATACTCAATATGTTATTGGACTGCTAGTTACCCAGAATACACAATATGTTATTGAACTGCTAGCTACCCAGAATACACAAAGTGTTATTGAACTTCTAGCTACCTTGTATACACAATATGTTATTGACCTGCTAGCTACCTTGTATACACAATATGTTATTGGACTGGTAGCTACCCCTGTATACACAATATGTTATTGGATTGGTAGCTACCCTGTTTATACAATATCTTATTGTACTGCTAATTGTCTTGTATACACAATGTGATATTGGACTGGTAGCTACCCTGTATACACAATATGTTATTGGGCTGATAGCTCCCATATTTTTACAATATGTTATTGGACTGCCAATTACCCAATAAAAACAACAGGATTTATAAAATCTACTTTATAAACAATGAACCAAATTAATTCTTCAAGGCTGTCGATGTTTCTGTGGCTTTATTGTAAAATTAATGTTGTTCATTTGTATAATCTTCAGGTGCAAACAATTTTTATGTACTTCGTTATTTTTAAGATACAGTGGGAAGAGAGGGATAAAAGCTTCCTTATTTTTAACCTGAAAGAGGAAGTCATTCATTTCCTTCATTTTAAGTTCAAAGAGAGAATTGTATATTCCTTAGTTTTAAAGTGCTTTGAACGTAGTTTCCAGGTTTTTAGGGGCACTAATTTCAACCTTATGGAGATCCCAGACAAACCCAAACCCAAGAATCAAGCTCAAATAGCCTCTTGTAACAACTACTTTTTTCATAAATGTATTAGTATATGTTAGTTAAAGTGCATTTCTTCTTCCCTTTGCACACCCTGCTAAACTGTATGGGTTCGAGAATAGTAAAATAATCCGCTATCTGATTAGTGCCTTTGCACTCTCGATAGAACAAGTCTTCTTGATGAGGATAATTGTTATTAAAAATGCCTTTGTTCCCTGTCGTGGTGAAAGAGGCCTTGAAGCTCTCTAACTTTGGAGCTATATCTAACCCTCGGGTTTTGTTCACCTCGCGGTGTAACAGTTTGAAATATGAAATATACTTACTTATATTGTGTAATAAATCTCCTACCATGCTGTACTGGTTGCTGCAGTTTCGAGTTGTGTCAGCTCTCAACAGCCCCGCCGATCGATCGTTGTATAAATTAGTTTTATATGTTTTATGTTTTTAGGTGTGGTGAAACATGTCGGTGAAGGTTTTGGTTATCAAAATGCCTTTGTATTCTTTCATAGTGGAGAGAAAATGTGTCTCGTATTTTATATGTTTTATGTTTTTAAATGTGTGAAACATGTTGGCGAAGGTTTTAACTAGCAACTCGTCTTTATACTATTTCCTAGTGGTGGGAAAATGTGTCATATTTTATATGTTTTATGTTTTTAAATGTGTGAAACATGTTGGCGAAGGTTTTAACTAGCAACTCGTCTTTATACTATTTCCTAGTGGTGGGAAAATTTCTCATATTTTATATGTTTTATGTTTTTAAATGTGTGAAACATGTTGGCGAAGATTTTAACTAGCAACTCGTCTTTATACTATTTCATAGTGGTGGGGAAATGTGTCTCATATTTTATGTTTTATGTTTTTAAATGTGTGAAACATGTTGGCGAAGGTTTTAACTAGCAACTCGTCTTTATACTATTTCCTAGTGGTGGGGAAATTTGTCTCGTATTTTATATGTTTTATGTTTTTAAATGTGTGAAACATGTTGGCGAAGATTTTAACTACCAACTCGTCTTTATACTCTTTCCTAGTGGTGGGAAAATGTGTCTCATATTTAAAATTATTTTTCTTTGATTTATATTTATATCAGTTTCTAGTAAGAAAACAATAAAAATCCACACCCATCTCCCTTTTCCAATGACAACGTAAGATAAAACATTTGGGAAATCCTCTCTCAAAACAACTTTGGAAAAGATAGTTCACCAGAATATGCATCAGAATTCTTGGCAGCCTTGGGATTGGCACAAGTGGTTTAAGTCTCTTATTTACTTCTGAGAGTGCTTATACACTTGTTCAAATGAAACAAAACAAAATAAATAAAGTAAAATCACCTTTCGAACAAAAAAAAACTGAATTTAGTAATAATGCTTAGCCACAGGCCTACATCAGGTAGCTGTCGATTGTATACTAAGATGGAAAACATTTGATTATTTGATTCATGAGGATGACGCAACAATAGTATTATTTTACTTCATTATTTATTTTGCTTTTTTTTTAACACGCGAGGTACAAATGTTAGCATAAAACAAATAACAAAATTCCACATGTTAACAAAGTGTTTTTATTTATTTCATTTCTCCCCATTTCCGGCTGTTTTGTATCATAAGTACGGTAGTACTTATAATAGGATTTGTTTGTAGTTTAAGCACAAAGCTACACAATGGGCTATCTGTGCCCTGTCCACACGGGTATCAAAACCTGGTTTCTAGCGTTGTAAGTCTGCAGACATACCACTCTGCCACTTGGGGGCATATAATAGTAATGGGACAGATATGCAATGTGTGCAATACAGATTACAATCTCGAACACACTGCAAACAGCATGTAAATAAAACTTTATAAGCATTTTATACGCACTGTCGAGTAGTAAACAAACCAACTGCACAGTAACAAGCCACCAAGCACTTGAGAAAGTCGGTAGAGTAAATACACAAATTTCACAAACCACTAATTTGTCTATCTGACTGACTAAAATTATTGGAAAGGCACTCGCCTGCCTTCACATTATGCAAATCTAAATGCATATGATTAAATTACGCTGCCTTGGCTAAAAGCGCTATTCTTAATTTTGATTATAACCTTGGTAATAAAAATTAATAACAATAACCATTTTGCAACACAACTGACGAGTTAACAATATGCTAGTAGCCATATTCTATAATTACGAGTACGCTCTATGAGTTGCTAAGTAACAACCCGCTCTCATATTACGTGCGGGTGCACGATTTCTTATGCACATGCGATACGTGATCAGCCTGAAGCTGTATCAGCTAGATAAAAAACATGGCATAGATCCTCTAGATCTAGGCTCTAACTAATCTTTGAAAGCGAAGTTTCATTTCTATACATCTGACTCGTGGGTTCTGTGTTAGACAAAGCAATTCTGTCATGGCAGTCAGTGACTAAGATGTAATTATCCAACGTGAGGACGAACGCTACCACTGCCGAAGTCTGGCGTGGCTTTGCCTAAGCACTCTGGACTTAAAACAAGAAAAGTTGTGTAATTTAACTTTGCATTGTTTTCAAAATGAATTTGACCTATTGACATTTAAGGTTATACTTGAAATAGTGTGATTTTTAAAATATGCATTTCAAGGAAATAAAAAAGAGAAAAGGAGAAAATCTTATGTTGATAACCTTGAAAAGTCTTTGTCCTAGTGAAGAAAGAATAACTGCAAAAATGGAGATAAGATTAGAAACAGTAATGCTGAATATGTGAAACAAGCCTTAGCCATTAATCCAGCCAAAGAAAATACTTCTACCCTGGCTAGATAGAAGAAAATCCATAGCAAAGATACCAGCAAAAGCCAGGAAATGTCGAGATATAGTTCTAAGAAAAGCTACGAGAAGGAACGACCTAGAGTCCAGTCACTCTTGAGACTTAGCGCCAAAAAAAGCTACGAGAAGGATAGGCCTATAGCACAGTCACTCTCGAGACTTAGTCCAAAAACGATATGAAACAAGTGTAAAACATTTTTAAATAATAAATTAGGAAGAAGGAATGGGAGCACCAAAAAGAAAGAAAACA
>NW_013668833.1:111891-117636 GCF_000517525.1 Limulus polyphemus
ATTACAGCAGAGTTCCCAGCAACCCTGAGTTAAGTGTAAGATAAAAATGTTGCCCTGCATGGTCTGAACAATATAATATTACAGCAGAGTTCCCAGCAACCCTGAGTTAAGTGTGAGATAGAAATGTTGCCCTGCATGGTCTGAACAATATAATATTACAGCAGAATTCCCAGCAACCCTGAGTTAAGTGTGAGATAGAAATGTTGCCCTGCATGGTCTGAACAATAAAATATTACAGCATAATTCCCAGCAACCATGAGCTAAGTATAACATAAAAATATTACTCTGTATAACCTGAAGAATCTGATGTATAATAGCGAAACAACAGTATGTGTTTTCTTTAAAACAGGATATTTTGAAGCCCTTCGAAACGACAGTTTAGCTGCTAACGTTTTATCACTTTGCTGTATAGTAATGGGCCGGAAGTCTTTATGAACACAAAACATATTTTCATGTAAGTTCTTAGGATACTTTTCTTTGATGAAATACGTTATTCCAGTTTGTTTATGTCAGCGAGGTAAGAAAGTCACTAAACGAGAGTTTAATAGGGTGGTCTTTTAGCGCGTGCCACCTCACTATTTGTTGAGTTGTGGCAGGACACTCTAACGTTACCCTTCACTGTACGGAGTTTATGATAGAAAGGTTTTGAAAGATTCACTGTTGCTAATGGCTTCACTTGACAAACTTTTAATTGTTATGATTGATTTGAAAGTAAAAACAACTGCGTATGTATTTATAGTTAAACAACTTTCAGAGCATATTAAGTATACACTTTCGGTATATACCGTTTCCTAATTTATTTATTTTTTCTTTAATGTAAATTTTAATACTTTTGTTTTGTCAGAAAAACAGACTACACAAGTAGATTGATGTAAAAAAAGATAATTTAACCATCTTATTGATAATGTGATAAGAATGTTGTATATTATTATGTGTGAATAAAACAAATAGATAGTTTGACCATCTTATTGATAATGTGGTAAGAATGTTGTATATTATTATGTGTGAATAAAACAAATAGATACTTTGACCATCTTATTGATAATGTGGTAAGAATGTTGTACATTATTATGCGTGGATAAAACAAATAGATAGTTTGACCATCTTATTGATAATGTGGTAAGAATGTTGTATATTATTATGTGTGAATAAAACAAAAAGATACTTTGACCATCTTATTGATAATGTGGTAAGAGTGTTGTACATTATTATGTGTGGATAAAACAAATAGATTGTTTGACCATCTTATTGATAATGTGGTAAGAATGTTGTATATTATTATGTGTGAATAAAACAAAAATATCCTTGACAATTTTCTCAGTAATAAAATAATCGTAATAACCGTTTCTGGAAAACACGTGATTGATTAGTTATCCGTTACAATATATTCCTTGTTTAAACGTCGTTTCCAAATTTTCCCAATAAAGTAATAAGCCATTTAATGACGTAAAAGCTAAAAGCGGCAGCACTGATCAGAAGAGTAATCGTTTGGTCGTTTATATGCTGTACTGGAGTACTCATCGATATGATAAGAACTTCGACGCCAGGTGAAACTCGTATTTGCTATCAAGGCTTGCGGGAAATATTATAAGTGTTTATAATGATATATTGATGTATTTAATATATCCCAAAGTAGTTCGTGTGCAGAACTTGTTTTTTAAACGCTAAATCGATTCAAAGCCAATTTAGTTATTTACCATTTACTTTCAATCTATTTGTTTATGTAAAATTGATTTGATATATTAAATCAACGAAACAGTTATTAGCAGTTAAAAGATTAAGTAGGAATCAGTTCCGCTTGTCCCTCGAGTATTTTCATTTATTAGTCATCATTTCGCTCTTCAAATGATGCTTTACAAATTATCTCAATTAAATGTAAAATGACAGAGGTAAATGGTATGGATAATTCAGCGGCTGGTGATTTAGATACACGTAAATGTAAGCAAATAAGTGGATTATTGTGACTATGGCTCGTGTCTTTTTATTTATTCAGAACAAGCTGAATAACCGTAAATGTTGTTTATTCTACTTCTTACTTACTGTGTTATATTGTACTTTTTTGTACTTGTACCAAAGAGATATTGTATGAAGCAAAAAAAGTAGTGTTTATGTGTCCTATAAGTAAGTTATACTCTGATCGTTTTTCACGTTACTTTCATTAACATTATTGGTTAGAATGTTTAATATATATGTTCATAATGTTATAATAAACACTATTTTGCATTGTTAGCCTAGTATATGGATTTAGGTCTAACCGCACTCTTCAAAGCTGACCGAACCTCATGAGATGCTATTGGGATTATGGCCAAAAATATCGCTAACAGCGAGTATACAAAACTGACGAAACAATACGTTTTCATCCTTATAAGTAAGGACTTAAGACTAGTATGTTTAATTACCTCTACTCATTAATGAGTTTATTTTTAGTTTTGATTTATGAAATTAACTTGCTTTATTCAGAAGGGGATATTGGGTATATCATAAAAATTTCATTGTGTTTCTTAAAACTAAAATCTTGCTTAAACGTCTGTGGTTAACGGTCGGCACGAGTTCATTTGTCCAGAGGAGAATGGGGAATATTCTTATGGCGATTTGTCCCTTAATTTATTTGTTTGGCGGACGTGATAAACTGTTACGAAAATGTAGCTGGTGAATTTTCGGTCATCAGTTAAAGGACAATAAACATACTTCAAGATATTCGATTATTTGCTTATATTTTAGAATTTTCGCTCAAAGCTACAGAAAGGCTATCTGAACATACATGTAGCTGTCTGTATTTAAGAACCGATAGGCTACAGGGAAAGCAGCTAATCAACAGCTATAGAAGCTACAGAAAGGCTATCTGAACATACATGTAGCTGTCTGTATTTAAGAACCGATAGGCTACAGGGAAAGCAGCTAATCAACAGCTATAGAAGCTACAGAAAGGCTATCTGAACATAGTTGTCTGTATTTAAGAACCGATAGGCTACAGGGAAAGCAGCTAGTCAACAGCTATAGAAGCTACAGAAGGGCTATCTGAACATAGTTGTCTATATTTAAGAACCGATAGGCTACAGGGAAAGCAGCTAGTCAACAGCACCTACCGCCAACTCTTGGGCTACTCTTTTTTGACCGAATAGTGGCACTCACGGTCACAAAGTGTACAGAGAGTTCTTACAGCAATGAGAGCGAACCATGAAACATAGGATTCGCAGTACGGGCACGTTAACCACTAGGCCACATTCGGCCAAGGTATTTTATGTGACGCAACAATTTTCACAAGCATAAAAATTTGTGTCATCTTGAATGATATAGGCCTTATTTCAAAATTTTGTTCAGCCTTTATTTCCAAAGTTACGCCTACCGTGTCCATTGGAACACAATTCTTTATATCTGTGTATATTTCTAATACAAAATATAAGTCACTTTTTTTGGACACTAAAAGGAAAGTTGTCACGTAGTAATTATTTTATTAGAAAAGGGTAGATCGCTTCTTTCAATTTCGCTTTTTTTTTTGTTACACTTTTAACGTTATTATATTTTATTTTTTATGTAGAGTTTTCCCTTCACTTATGAATACTTACAGAGTTTGAGAAGAGATATGCTTTAATTTTCCCGGGAAGTGAAGCACATAATGGGAAATAGCCCACATGAGTATGGACACGATAGGTCAACATTAATACAGAATATTGATTATTTTTTTTTACTAAAAAATCACATCCACAATCGCGTTTCCCTAGGACCATTCACTGGTGCAGCAAAAATCGATAGTGCTAAGCGCCATCTAGTGGAGTATCTATTCTCGTCATACAGTCATACATAGGTAACGTAGTCTGATGATGAAAATCAGACTAAATATCATTGTTTTCATCCATGTAGAAGTGGATTAAAATGGTATGTCAACATGCCCTTTCTCATATCGTAACACTTAGACTTTACACTGATTTATATCTTTCTAATTGACCCCTGAGAGTTCATACAGTATCTGCTCACTCTAATTAAATAAGATTCTGAAGCTTTCATTACTCCATGTTCAGTCTGTTTAACTACGACAGTGAGAGTGATTTCAGATCTGTTAATTTATCTCTGACATTAACAGTCTCGCTGTCGTTGGGACCACAAACTACGAACGTGACATTAGTACTTAGTGTTCACCAGATGCTTTGTTCCATCCTCTTTGTATCCTATCAGTTTACACACCATTCAGATTCTAACAGTGGAACAGATACTTAAATCATTATAATATCAATGTATTTGAAGCCTCCTTCGTTGTTTGCATATAGCATACAGCGAAATTAATATATAGATAACAGTAATCGTTCTGTAAGTACTTTTATTGAAGGTATTTGAACAGACAAAACGTACGCATTTATAACGATGTTTATTAAACATAACCATACTAATAAACTCGAAACGTCATCATTGCTTACACAGCATCAGAATATACACTAATTGATAACACAAAATTTATCAGAACAAGAAACATAGGTATTTCAATTGTTTTGTTAGAAAAACAACTCGTTCATTACCTTGGTAGGGCTGGCTCAACATCGACGTTTCAATAAATCTGTGAAGGAAATAACATGTTGAATTTTCATAGTAAGGTTGCCTAGGTGTGGCTGATACAGGATCGACGTTTCAGTACACCTATGAAGGAAAACACGTGTCGAAACTTTCATGGAAAGATTACCTTGGTAGGGCTGGGTCATGACAGACGTTTCAGTACACCTATGAAGGAAAACACGTGTCGAAACTTTCATGGAAAGATTCCTTGGTAGGGCTGGGTCATGACAGACGTTTCAGTACATCTATGAATGGAAGCATGTATTAAAACAGCTATCTTGAGGTAATTCTGCCAAACTCTCTGATATGGATGATACAACTATACCTAGATCATCGCTACATGACTTTCAATATTCAAATTTAATGTTATATTGTAAAATGCACCCGACCTCGTAAGGAGAGACTGTAATAGTCTGTAATATTCAAGACATGTTTTGACTCAACTTAGTTTTCCTTATACGTAAGTCCTAGGCTTTTACTTACACTACATTGATGCTTACCCTGACATGACCATGATATTATGATATACAAACTGCATATCAACAGTCAGGATTATATAACTTCCAACTGCAGTAATGTTAAAGTCAAGTGTCCATTTTACAGTGTAACATTAAATGTTAATATTTAAAGTCATGTAGCGAGCATCTATGTATAGTTGTATCATCCCTATATTCTTGTTTACATTCTTTTAGGTAATGCCATCCTTACATCATTTTACATTTACAAAATGTTTTTTATTACTTGTTTTGTGACGTTTTTTTCCTGACTGAAAGTTATTGTATCTTATGAATTATTCTGTGTATTGATGTTTTTTACTCCTTCACTTCCTACATAATATAGGAGTTCGCTCCCTAAAGACACTGATTGTATACTGTACAAAGCATTGAGTATTCTACACGTTACAGTCACATAATGTTTATCTATTATTGGCTGGTAATTCTTGTTTCACCCTGTACTTAAGCTTTTTAAAGGAACAAAAAATTTCTGTAAAAAACTGACTTCGGGGGATAATGATAACATCGTTTACACTATAATTATGATTTTTTAAAATTACTACCAGTTATTACAACTAAGCGATGACATCGTGCAATGCCCAGAAACACATAGAATGGGTTTAGGTTTAAACTGACGTTAGTGACAAAGTAGTTGTAGAGTTTTCTCGACTGACACAACAAGAAGAAAGATGAACAGTTGGTCACT
>NW_013668833.1:118211-128403 GCF_000517525.1 Limulus polyphemus
TATATATATATGTGTGTGTGTGTGTATATATAGTATGTGTATATATATATATATATATAATGTGTGTGTATATATAGTATGTATATATATATATATATATACATGTGTGTGTGTGTGCATATATGATGTATATATATATATATATATGTGTGTGTGTGTGTATATATATTTAACATTAAGTATGCTTAATGCAGTGTTGTGTTAATCATCAAACAGATTATGTATCAATTTGGACTCAGGAAAACATCATTAAGCATGGTATTTACTACGTAAGACACTGCCCTTACAAACTGTCCTTTATTACGTTACTATGTTCCACTCCCATCACCGTGGAGGCGTTATAATGTGACGATCAAACCCGCTATTCGTTGGTGAAGAGTATTTTCGTTTATGCTGGGGCAACTAAATTACCACAACAATTTCAAATTAGGTTCGAGTATTTTTTTCGCAAAACTAAACATCGACCTGATAGCAAGAATTCAGAATACCTAAGCTATATGGTTAATGTCATAAGAGTTGGTTCTTGCTCTCAGAAAAGCAGACAAACCTATTATTTGTGAGATAAAACATAAACAGTAAATTTGAACGCTCGTATATATATATCAGTTTGTTATTTTCTCCAATGTAACCTGGCGGTTTTTGTTAAATACACGCACTGAGTATCGTATCTGCATATCTTATTAGGGCTCGTATCTGCATATCTTATTAGGGCTCGTATCTGCATATCTTATTAGGGCTCGTATCTGCATATCTTATTAGGGCTCGTATCTGCATATCTTATTAGGGCTCGTATCTGCATATCTTATTAGGGCTCGTATCTGCATATCCTTTCATTTAACTGTTGATCTCCAAAAAAATAAATAAAAAATCGATTCTCCAAATTTTTCCATAGAAAATCTCCCATCATTATTTTCGCAAATAACGAAAACTTTTGTTCACGCACTAGAATTACTAGAACCTAGATATCCCGCCTCCAAGGATTCAAACGTATCCAAACCGCCCCGATCCCGTCCTTACTTACAAAAATGTATTGATTATCAAGCTTCATTCTAATTATCCACGGAATTTGGAAGCAGTTAACAAAGAAACTTGTAGCAAACTCTGTGTTTGATGTTTTATCTGGAAGGCATGAATGACTAGCCCAACGTACTAGCATACCAGTATACGTCAAAGTTTGATATCTGTTCAAAAAGCTAATATGTACCGAGAGTAGAAACTTTTCAGATATTGTCAATCGAATACGGAGCGAAAATAGCAAGGTGTTGTGTGTGTGTGTTTTATGGCAAAGCCACATCGTGCTATTTCCAATGTCCATCGAGGAGAATCGAACCTCTGATTTTAGTGTTATAAATCCATCGGTGGACAGAATAGCAAGCTATAATGTTCTACTATTTTACAGGCCTACCATTGGGAACACCTAAAAGAGTTTGTTCACGTCAAGATTTCTGGTGCTCATTGCAGAGCTGTTTTTAAGGTGATTAGCTATCGAACAAGACGAAATCCGACCACGAACAACGTGTCTTAATATTCTCCTGTCTCTTTTTTTTTTGGTAAACATCTTTGAAATAGGCTTCTTCTAATTAATTGATTTATTGATGGAACATGAAAATCGTCGTCATTTAATGTTGCCACAACAAATTGTGGATATTTTTTTTTCTAATGATAAAGCCAATTGCATGTCTTGTAATCAGTAGTGCCTAGGATAATGATATGGAATCAAACTTCACGTGCCTGCCCGTGTACCATAAGTAATCAACGGCATCCCATTCAATGAAATTGTCGTTGAGATAATGACTTCATTCGCTATACGTTGGAATAGAACCATTTGATCACAACTAAACGTTTCTATATTCCATTCAATGTCGTGAGATGTGTCATTTTCAGTCATCACTCGTGTATATAAAGAGCGAAACATATACTCCGACTGTTATAAATGAATATTTGAGAGGGACTGACAAAAAGGAGAAGAAGGAAAAAAAATGTGTTATGAACTCCCAATACGGATTAATCATTAAGCTTTTTTAAACGGTAATGTTTGGATAAATGGAGTTATTGCATGTTCTGAACAGCGCAAGACGTAGCGGTGTTCGAATCGAGTAGCTGAGAGATGATATTTCCAAGATTCATTCTCGGAAAGTGACTGTACATGTTGGATTTTAATCTTTCACTGCGCATCGAATACTCGTGTGTTGGAAATTAATTCTCGATAATGAATAATGGAATTTATTTCTCGTGCTGTGATTATACTTAGTTGCATCACACACACACACGTCCTGAACGAGAAAAACTGGTATTTACACACGGATTTATTAAAAATGATCGTAGACTGATTTGATGAGGTAGAGAAATGGCGATTTGTGACTTTTTTTTATTATTAACTATATTACAGTCTACTCTGGCCCGTCACACCAAACATGCTCGTCCTTTCAGCCGTGGGGGCGTTATAATGTGACGGTCAATTCCACTATTCGTTGGTAATAGAGCAGAAAAAGAGTTGGTGGTGGGTGGTGATGACTAGCTGCCTTCCCTCTAGTCTTACACTGCTAAATTAGGGAAGGCTAGAGCGGATAGCCCTCGTGTATCTTTGAGCGAAATTCAAAACAAAAAACAAACAGTCTATTCTGCTCGAAAAGTGTAATCGGGCCAACTGCAGCGCTCCGAGCGGCAAGTTTGATTGTAAGCAGCTGTGTTTACTGCTCCTCAAGCAAGCTGCTGTATGTGCATGTATATACAAATAATACGCTCGCTATTTGAACAAAGGCTAACAAAGTGACATCATCCACAGTTTTAGTTCAATACAGATACTGATTATCGATTGAAATACGTTTTTCTCGTTTTAAGTTTTGGTTTCTTCGCAATAATTGTTACATCTACCGTATTTTCCAACTCACCTTAACGTACCAGCACTCACCACATCGATGAAATTGTTTTATCAAAAGACAACATGATAACTGAATTTCAACAATGCAAAACATGCGTTATCAAACAGATAAAGGTAATATAACTTTCACAGTAGTCTTATATGGTGTTTCGTGTTCGTGTACAAAAATAGCCAAATGTAGAACAAAAAAAAATGTCTCAAATATGTTGTCACCCTGATCACTCTTGATTTTTCTATTTTTTTTTTTTCCTAATTTTTTCTAAGTCAGAAAGTCGTTTGGTAAGAAATAGAATCGCAAGATTTTAAACAAGGGTATTTATAAAGTGTACTATACACAGCCATTATCAGCTTTGTACAATATTTAACGCTCCTTTGTTTAATCAGTCAAATTTCATTACGCTTGTAGAGATAGGAACTAACGTATTTGTGGTGTTCAACAAATGTAATGAGTAAAGTTCGCACAGGACAAAAATCCACGTATTGAAACATTTTTTTTTTGCATTATTTATGGTTTTTAGAACGCGTAAGATTGTTATTATTGTCTAATATGCAAACAAGTCACGAACGTTTTTAACTTTATATAGTAATAAAGTGTTTGTTCTCGAATATTCACGCAAAGCTACTCAAGGGCTATTTGTACTAGTCGTTCCTAATTTTCAGCTCGTAGACTAGAGAGAAGAAAGCTAGTGAACAGCACCCACCACGAACTCTTTGGATACTTTTGTCTGAGCAAATAGTCACTCTTCTCATGCAGAATGAGGAACGCGATTTTTTTTTTTTTTTTTTGCTGTAATGGGACGCGAACGTTGGATTCGCATGCTAACCACTGGTCCACGTTCGACCCCAGCAATAAAGGCACAATTTTTTAACAGTTTGATTTTTTTTAAAGCTAAAAGAAGTTGCAAATAGTATTAGTTAAGCTTTTAGAAAAGCACTTCTAATAACAATGCATCATAGCAATAAATGTTCCACTTCGAGAGCTTCCCCCAACCATTGATTCAGTTTGATAGCTTATAACGCAAACAGGGCCCTGCATGGCCAGGTGGTTAGGGCGCTCGACTCGCACTCTGCGGGTCGCGGGTTCGAATCCCCGTCACACCAAACATGCTCACCCTTTCAGCCGTGGGGGCGTTATAAAAAGTGACGGTCAATCCCACTATTCGTTGGTAAAAGAGTAGCCCAAGAGTTGGCGGTGGGTGTTGATTAGCAGGTTCCCTCTAGTCTATCATTTCTAAATTAGGGACGGCTAGCACAGATAGCCCTCCAGTAGCTTTACTCGAATTTAATCAAAAATATGACTCAAAAATAGTTCATAAGACTTACCCACATACATATAAATATGTTAAATATATAATACTAAATTATCCACAGATTATCAATATAAAACTGATAATTGATTGTATAATAAGCTGTTTGTTTGTTTGTTTTTAGCCACATTATAGTGACCCATAGAATGGTTCCGAGTTTGTTTGTTTTTTCATGTACAAACTTTTAGCTCATAGCTCCATCATCTCTTGACCGATTTGAGATCTAATTACAGTTTTGGACTCAGTAGGTCAAACCCTTTCGATTTATGTATCTTACCACGCCCAATGTCTCATTGATTAATTTTTTCTAGCCCTGCCTAAATTAATTTCAATTTGAGGGTAGACTGGTAGAGGTCCTGATGAGTAATAAAATCGAATCGGGTATACACGCGCCCCACGCTTGGTATTGCTGACGCAGAAAAATGTGGCTAATAAAAATGAAAAACAAAGGTCTCACAAATTAATTTACTCTAATCCTGCCTTAAAGAATTTCAATTGCCGCGGCTATTGAGTATTCCTTTGTGTTTAGGTATGCTCTTTGCCTCACATGTCATTGCTAGCTGATAGTTTTTGCATGTTACGGGTTACACAATGATTTAACGCATTAGTATACTACTGCAGTGCTTACACTGGTTTATCAACTTTTAAGACAAAGCTTAAACGTAGCATGACTATACTTGTATCATTGATATTTAATCAAAAAGCTCTATACGCTTTACTAATATTTTTAGAACTGCTATGCTTTAATATGTAAAGATGCTCACTATAGCGCCATCTGTTGACATGGTTAAATAATGCAAGCATTGTATCTCATTTTAATCTATATTTGATAGTAAAAGAAACGGAAACACAAAAACTTTAGATTATAGAAAAATTGTACTAACTGGCATCTTTTAATTCATATCAGTTATGTCAGAGTGTCGAGATGCGGATCGATCGAAAGACTAACCTTCAAGAAATGATTCCCAGTTCGCCCCTAACGAAGAAAGATACACAATTCGAAAGCGCGCGGGTTGTCTGGTTTCGTAATTCTATTATTAATTGGTTGAGTTGTGATATGCCGCTAAACATGTCTACTCTTTTAGACGTTCGAGCACTATAATCGTGTCGGTCAATTCTGCTATTCAGTAAAAAGTAGTTTGGAGAGTATTGGGTTTGTTTGTTTGTTTATTTGTTTTTGAATTTCGCGCAAAGCTACACGAGGGCTATCTGCGCTAGCCGTCCCTAATTTAGCAGTGAAAGACTAGAGGGAAGGCAGCTAGTCATCACCACCCACCGCCAACTCTTAGGCTACTTTTTTACCAACGAATAGTGGGATTGACCGTCACATTATAACGCCCCCACGGATGAAAGGGCGAGCATGTTTGGTGGGATGGGGATTCGAACCCGCGACCCGCAGATTGCGAGTCAAGCGCCTTATCCACCTGGACATGCCGGGCATAATACACTGTTTAAATCTACCCTATAATACATAAAAACAGTAAGAATATAACTCCATACACTGTTTAAATCTACCCTATAATACATAAAAACAGTAAGAATATAACTCCATACACTGTTTAAATCTACCCTATAATACATAAAAACAGTAAGAATATAACTCCATACACTGTTTAAATCTACCCTATAATACATAAAAACAGTAAGAATATAACTCCATACACTGTTTAAGTTTACCCTATAATACATAAAGACAGTAAGAATATAACTCCATACACTGTTTAAATCTACCCTATAATACATAAAAACAGTAAGAATATAATCAAATACGCTATTTAAATTTACTCTACAACCAATAAAAACAGTGTGATTATACAAAAGTTCTAAACCGCAAAAGGGGAAAAAATGAAGGTCTCATCTCGTACGTACGAGAAAATAAGTCCTACGTATGGCTTCGTAAAACATGAGGTAATTATTCATATTCCTCATAGTGTTTTAGTCAACTGTTTGTTAGCCACATAAGGACAGTGTTTACTAATAATGTAATTTAAATTCATCATATACAATTGCAAAAATGATACGTGAAGTACATTCACTCAGAATTACAGCAAAGAGAAATTTCGGGAATTCTTAGTAATTATGATGGAACATTTCTAAGTCTCAGAACACTACAGATCACTCTAAGAAGAGAAAAAGTAGTTTCGTCTGAAACACTTCTGCGAATGGTAGTTGTCACACACTGTCGAGTAGTAACGCCAAACGTTTGCGTTTTGTTGTCATTGTTTATTATCTCGTACGTTCGATACGAGACTTTCAACTTTTTCACCTTGAAGTTCAAATAAACTGTTTAAATCTCCCCTATGTTACATAAAAAAACAAAAAAACGCGTGAACATAACCAAATAAACTGTTTAAGTCTCCCCTATGTTACATAAAAAAACAAAAAACGCGTGAACATAACCAAATAAACTGTTTAAATCTCCCCTATGTTACATAAAAAAACAAAGAAAAAACGCGTGAACATAACCAAATAAACTGTTTAAATCTCCCCTATGTTACATAGAAAAACAAAAAAAAACGAGTGAACGTAACCAAATAAACTGTTTAAATCTACCATAAAAAATATAAAAACGGTGTGAACATAACTAAGCAAACGCCCCCCCAGTGGCACAGCGGTATGTCTGCGGACTTACAACGCTAGAAACCGGGTTTCGATACCCGTGGTGGGCAGAGCACAGATAGCCCATTGTGTAGCTTTGCGCATAACTACAAAACAAACTAAGCAAACTGTTTAAATGTACCTTACAGCACATATAAACAAATTTAAACTAGAAGAATAAAGCGCACTCTAGCGATAAGAATACTCAGAATAGGAAACGGTCTGTAAAGCTACCATTTTATGCACAATTATTTCATTAATCAATAACCGCAAACATCGAGCAGCTGTTCTTCGAGTATCTCGTATGCAATAAATTCTAGTTGAGGCTGGTCTTTGAGTTTGTTTGTTTTGTTTTTTTTTGTTAAGGAGTAAATTATAGATGAAATTAAACTCATAATTTCAAACTATTTAAAGTAAGAGGCCTTCAATCAATAATTTTCTCTAATGACAAACAAAAACAAATATTGGAAATATTATCTGTATTTGCTATAATAATAGATGGTACTACTTTTCTCTTATAATAAATATATTTTAATACTGATTGCATTGGTGACATAAATACTACGATTGGTTTATAAATTTAATCGGTTGCTAAGCGATAAAAAAGCCTAACATTGTGAGAAACCTTTATTAACAGAGTGTGTATCATTATATCCATTACATAACGCTTCTAAATAAAAGATGTTAAATAGAATTAATATGAAAATTTAAATTGGGATTTGCTTTATGTATCATTATTCATATCTGTAGGAAAAGGAAAATCTCTCACACAATTCCTTTTATTTTAATAGTTATCTAACACTAATCCGTCCTTTGAAGTAGTTGTTGTTTTAACGTAAAGCCACATAATGGGCTATCTGCGCTTTGTCTATCGAACCCTGGATTTTAGCGTTATAAATTCGTAATTTTACCTCTGACCCATCTGGAGGCTCGTTGGAAGTAAATGTAGTCGTGATTTGTCATTTTTTTCAGTCTTTTACACATTAATCAGCTTTACCCTTATATTTTAGGGTTTGCTCTTTTGAAAAAGTATTTCAATTTAGTCGAACCTAATTACAAATATTCAGAATGTACCAACTGCGTGGTCAACTTTTGTATATGATAAGACTATCTCAAAATTGTAAAAAAATAATCAACGTTTTACCCTCTACTTTAATGTTTTATTTCTTTTTTTGAAATAAATATTTTAAGAGAAAAGTTTTCCACCCACAAACAGGTTGAACTTTTTCTTCTTTGCTTTAATAAACACAATAATATTCGTTTGCTTGTTTGTGTGTAATTAAACACAAAGCTACCCAATGGGTTATCGGTGCTCTTCCCACCACTGGTATCGAAACCCGGATTCTAGTGTTGTAAGTCCGCAGACATACCGCTGTGCCACGGGGGGGAAGAGGTGTACAATAGTTTTATACGCAGTTGACTAGCGTTGTAAGTCCGCAAACATACCGCTGTGCCACGGGGGGAAGAGGTGTATAATAGTTTTATACGCAGTGGACTAGCGTTGTAAGTCCGCAGACATACCGCTGTGCCACGGGGGGAAGAGGTGTACAATAGTTGTATACGCAGTGGACTATTGTAACATAGTTTGTATTTTTCTGTATGAAAACGTAAATATAAGTGCTTTACATGAAACGATGAGAGATAAAAATAGACAAAACAAATAATGCAAAACTTGCGCGTGGTAAAAGTCACCATGGATCTTGCCGTACTCCTTCCCGTTAAGTATTTTTTTTTTATGAGAACCATTTGTTGAGCGGAATAAGATGTAAGCAATATTAGGATTTTTTTTTAATTAAAATTTCAATGAAAAAAATTTATGGTATATTCATCCGCGTGCTCAGTGAAAGAGAAGGAAAAATCACTGATATGGTCTAAGTCCGCGTTACTAGAATGTAATTTAAAAAGGAAAAACCTCAGTCTGTCTCCCATCTAAGCCTGACAACTCAATTTACATAAAAATATTATGTTTTTGTGTGCATGTGTGAGAGGAAGAAAGACACTGCACATGACACGTTCACAAAAGCAACTGGAGAAGGAACTTTTCCCCTGCAGGGGAAATAGAGAGGAAGGGTTGGGAGGAGCCCCTCACCCAGAGGAATTTCTATCGATTTTATCTCTGTCCTTCTTTTTTTCATAATGTATTAATATGTTCATTCAATAACAGAAAAATGTTTTCGGCAAGATATGCCTTAAAGTAAAATGTTCTCTATCTTACTTACTCTTGATTACTCTTTTTTTCTTTACTTCGTAATAAAGCCAATTATGGCGTACGTGAAGTGCCTTTATTTCAGTTTCTCCAATCATCGCAACCATGCGAATCTTAAATGATAAATTTTCGTATGATCCAATGAAGTTAGTGGCCTACCTTTCGGATCTCTTTGATGACAACAATAGTAAATGTAAAATCCAAAAAAGTTTCTATTTATTTGATTAAACTGACGCTTCTTCCAAAACCATCATGGTTTAAATATGAAGATATCAGATCCCCCTAAACGACCTTCAAGTTTCTGCTTGTAAGTACATCACCTTAGCTGCTTTTAATACTGACGAGAAAAAAAAATCGATAATCTCTCCCACCCCAGAAAAGATACTCTCGTTAACAGGGATGTTTTGTTCCACTCACATGTTCGGTGTTCTTTTTATCTTGTTCCATCACTGTGGCTTCACATCGGGCGGCTTTGCTAGAACTGTCTTTTGTATGCAACGGATCATTTGAATTAAAAGTCAGGGTAATATATTAAAACTGATACACCATTATTTTCACTCCAGTGAAATTTCGTTTCTTCATTTTATTTATGAAGCATCTCTCCCCTCAAAATTAATTTTGTTCATAAAGAAGATTTATTAGTCCTACGGGATCTGTAGTCTAGTGTCGTGTTCGTCGACTCGTATTAAAAAATTAAATATATTAAATTATAGGGTCAGTACTTAACAGTTTACCAATGGAAAATTAATTTTGTAGAAAGATTAAGGCGAAACCCAATTTTTATTTTTTAGGAGGATGCGTCGTTTCTCTCCTTCATCTATCATATAATACTTAAGCAATATCTTTTGCTAATCTGAACTCTGAACTCAGGTAATAATGAAAAAACAGTAAGTTTAAGAAACATAAAATTGTATGTGATATATTTATCTGAACTGAACTCCCTAAAAGTAAAATCAACCAGTTTTACTCCTGGAAAGAGCTTTTTCTAAAAATTACTTCATCATACAAGCTTAGTTTTAAACGAGTGTCATGTGGTTGGACCCAAAGTCAGGAGAGTATTATTTGTCTTGTTTGTTTGTTTGTTTTCACGTATTTGTTTTCTTCATTTCTTTTGGTAACGATGATTTTTAACTGTTGAATAAACAGATCGAGGTTTCCGCTTGTGACATTAAACACTTTCAATTCATGAAAAGTTTTTTT
>NW_013668833.1:129403-134340 GCF_000517525.1 Limulus polyphemus
AGACATTTAAACATGTGAATTACAAATATATTTAGCAGAGTTGTCCGTATGCTCGTTGTTTTGACGGTCACAGGGTATTGTTGAGAGTTTGGCAGCCATTTCACTTTTTTTACTACGTAAAGCGGACGCCAAACGAAAGTGGCGTTTAATGCCACGTGTAGCATGGATACCTTTTCTGATTACAAATATTCTGTATCCATGCATGACGTTTCACCATCCACGTGAAGCCAACTAAACAAATGGCGCGTGAGGCGAGGGTAAATTTGCTATTGTTAACAAATTTCTCAAAGTAGATTATACTTTATATACAAGAGGTACAAATATAAACAAAAATTAAACCTAACTATGGTAACTTAATCAAGTTAACTAAACTTTACCTTTTTGTAACTGCTGCCTTGTTACGAGATACAAATATGGTTACATATGCAGAGGGTAAGGACGTAAAAGCTTCCGTTTATATTGTCATTATTTTTATACAATTTAAAACAAACATAGCTATAACTAACTGTAGTGATTTTTCAGTTCTTGTGATGGGCTGTAATCAAAGATTTAAATTCATATTCCATTCTAAGATGTTTCGTCTTTCATACTCAAGCCTATTGTTTTTAAATAAGTTATATTACGTAAGTTTCTCTAAAATTATAAAATGACGTACGAAGCTAGAATTGTTAAAGCATGTTACACTTCGCTTCTTACACACATAATACCTACTTTATTGCCGTAGAACGAACTCGCGAAGCTATAAAGACGTTATATCTGGCAAGGAAGTCTGTTCACCAGAACTTGTACAATACCGTAAACTTTTATCGCCCTAACTAACCATCGCTTCCAATAACAAGGCAGGAAAGAAATGGCCGGCAGGGACCCTAATTAAAATTCATCTAAATTGTTATAGCATGCAGTTCAGCTCGTCCCTAAATCAAACTGTTTTATCTTTTATAGTATGCCTACGGCTGCAAGCGCATTTTACCGCCTCCTCTGCAAAATATGTCGCACTAGTACTTTACATTCAAGCGCAATGAAACAACGGATAAGGCGATACACTTTGAAGACACTTTTAAGTCAACAAGATGAGAGTGCTCCTACGACAGGGTTTTTTTTTTCTTCTTTAGATGAGAAATGATTTTTTATTCATGCAGGGCCGAAGCTTTTAAGTTTTCTTCGGGTGCGTTACCGTAGCTTATACATTAAAAACAAAAAAAAAACAGAAATAAAAATTGGTCTACTGTCATGCTAGGCGCCGCCACATCTCACTACAATGTTCGATGCTAGCGTATCGCTGATGTGTTAGGACGGAAAAGACGCGTGAGGGACGCTGTAAATTTAATTACGAAAAATTCAATTATAAAACTTCCATCATCAAGCAATGCGTTCTAGCTAGAGTGACTTTTGCTGACGGTTTCTGTCCTTTTAGACGCCTAAATATATTTCCTTCTCTGTCTGCCTTATTACAGCCCCGACACTAGAAAAAATAGTGCATCATTTTTAGAAATTTTAGGCCTATTACGACACGTTCAAAACGTGGCATGCACCGTTTTGAGTTTAAAACATTAACTGTGAACCTTTTAGGTTTGGATTCATGCTAAATAATGCCCAAAACTACGAAAGCGTTCGTATTTTATGTGAAACAACACAAGTTTTTAACACAGAAATGTATTTTTTAACATTTAGTTTTAGTCATTGGTGTTTTTTGTTTTCTGTGTGTGTGTGTGTGTGTGTGAAGGTATTGCAAATGTAAAAGGTTTCCTACAAGGATCAACGTTACTGCTGTAAGCTTCATGAAAGACATTTGTGCAGTGACGCTTTGTGTTCATTTTCATCCAAACTATAAATATTATTTTTAGTTACTCAAAATCAACCGTGCAATTAGTTATCTCCACCCCTTTTAAAAATACACGAAGTAATTTTTAGAAAAAGTTAAATCTGCGTTAGTCTATAGTTATTTATAATATTACTTTGATTTGTTTACTATATTTTGGGTGTTAATAATCTATATTTCATCATAGTTTTTGGACCCAATCATGTTTCATGTCACTTCTTGAAAAAGACACCTTACACGAACACGGGAGACAAATTTTAATAGCAACATATCATCCTCAGATAGTATAGGTCTTTGTGTTTGCACAATCCAAAATTTCCACTAAACAAAAGATATACAAACCTGAATGAGAAGATTCTTCAACATCATCCAAAACAAAACTGAATTATTAAGAACAGACGTTTCAAAACTACATTTTGTTAGATATCCGTACTTATAATAACAACAACAAAAGAATGTTGTCAATTCAATGTCATGTCTATGCTTTTTTTTTAATGTACGTGATAAATGCGTCCTAGTAACATACATAGCTGGATCCACGTGATACAAATAAAATAATTAACGTTTTTTATATTCTTCCCTCTCTTAGGCTACTGTTTGTTTGTTTTTTATCCTGTATACTCAGATCATTGTTGATTTTTACTTTCATTTTTACTGCATTTACCATACGACGTTGTGACTTTAACTACAGTACAAACAAGTTCTGTGTTACTATATAACACTGTTTTCCTAATAAGTTATATGATAAATCATAGTGGTATAATAGAAAGCATTTCAAGCATGGGTGAGTCTGTAGTAAAGAGATATAGTTATTACGCAAAGTAAGGAGATACATAATTTATGCAAGTAATCTATTTGTTTCCACTCGTGCATTTAGTTAACTTATGTAACAAAATAACATAAATCAGACTGACTTGAGTTTTGAAACTTCTCTTCAATACAGCATGCACTAGATATAATGAATTCAGTTGTACTCATTACAGCTTGGAAGACGTTATTCGGTGATTTGTGTGTCTGACGGGTACTGCTGGTGAGGGGCGCTTTCTACGCCTTATCTAAACAAAACATTGCTCCGATAACATCCATCGTGTGGTACCTGATAAATCATTTACTCTTAAAACAGATTCATGAGCCTAATACTAACCACAAATGAAGTACAGATAGTTAGTTCAAGTGTTGTATGAACGTATAACATTCTATCTTGGACAACTGAAATAAACTAGCCAAATATTCATGTGAAGTCACCGTCCCTAATTTAGCAACACCACCCACCGCCAACTCTTGAATTACTCTTTTTACCAACGAATAATAGGATTCACTGTCATATTAAAACCCATTGAAAAAACACTTAATATTTGTTCTTATAAATTTGTATTTGACTGTATTCTGTTTTATAAATGGTTCGTTCCTTCTTTCTTTAGAGTAAAACGACTTTAGTATCCTCTGTTGGGAATCGAACGCCGGATTTTAGCGTTATAAGTTAGTAGTTTTTACCGCTGTTCCACCGCAGGACAGGTGTAATATATAAAAATAACAATTTTATTAAATATATATATATATATTCTTAACAAAATTTCCTGTTATTGACGGTAATTGTTACCAACATAATAGTTAAGAAAAGACGATAACCGAAATAATCATGTTTTATATCTAATTCATAGATAATATGTACCCTATTACTTCGTATACATCTCCATTTCACGTTCAGATTATGAACTAAGTTCGTTTCGATGTCCGTATATATATCATTGTCACCATATATATATATATATATCCTGGGTTACCGTCAGTTCATATACAAACACAAATTTAAATGAAATATCAAACCTAATATATTTTACACACATGCTTGCTTAGAGAATAATATTAAATGTTTGTTAAGAATTTTGCGCAAAGCTACACGAGGGCTATCTGCACTAGCCGTCCCTAATTTAGCAGTGTAAGACAAGAGGGAAATCAGCTAGTCGTCACCACCCATCGCCAACTCTTGGGCTACTCTTTTACCAACGAATAGTGGGATTGACCGTCACATTATAACGCCCGCTTGGCTGAAAGGGTGAGCATGTTTGGTTTGACGGGGATTCGAACCTGCGACCCTCAGATTGTGAATCGAGCGCCCCCTAACCACCTGGACAAATATTAAATGGAAACAAAGGATGTACATATCCGAAATTAAATATTTGTTTGCGGATTTACATCGCTAGAATCCGGGTTTCAATACCCGTGGTGGGCAGAGCACAGATACCCCATTGTGTAGCTTTGTGCTTAATTACAAACAAACAAATTCGAATAAGATATTTATCTTTCCTCCAGTTTTTCTTTGTACGTTTATCTTTATTGTTTTGCAAAAATGCCAACTGATTTTACATATTCTTAGTACGAAAAAATTTATTTAGAAAGAAAAATTTTTTGTTGGTGCAAAATTAAAGACATCTACTATCTCGCTTATGTGCGGGAAATGTGTTTGTCTTATGTTTTATACAGCAGAAATTGTGTTTTGTCGCTACATGTTAGAGCAAAATTAGAAACACTCCAAATGGATTTACAAATCAAACTGTGCACGCATACATCAATTTCCTTTTCAGTATTCTACATTTTCTTTCATGAAGGAAGCGTTATAAGCACCTCGGTGTGTTAGATTACTTAAACATGTTTACAGGAAGAAAGAAAGAAAGAAGAAAAATAAAAAAAACACATAAAATATTTAGACAGCTTTAGCATGACACTGCTGCCATCTATTGTAGCTTTTACGTAATGTTACGTTGTCGAGTGTTGGTCTTCGAAACTTATGCAAATATATAATTCATTTATTTAATGTGTATTTTTTTCAATTATCTTATTTTAACAGAACCTTGTTAATATTCATTCGCATGAATATATAATTCAAGGATTTGCCTCCAGGAGGGGCTGTGAGACTACATTTACAACATAAACCATCTACAGGGTCGAGTATGTTATACAAAATCGATTTTGAATAAGGAAAACTCAGCAATTCACGTGATAAAAAAGTTGAGATGGAACGAAATCTATTGGAGCTATATTTTTACATTGCATGTCATTCATAATTGTTGGATGAGATGTTACAAAGGAAATATCTGCTGAAGCTTTTCGCCAGACA
>NW_013668833.1:135266-138326 GCF_000517525.1 Limulus polyphemus
GTTTCCCTTTAGACTAACGCATTTTCCCTTCTAGACCACTGTTAAGTTTCTCTGTAGTCTGGTGTATGTTCTCCTCTAGACCACTGTTAAGTTTCTCTGTAGTCTGGTGTATGTTCTCCTCTAGACCATTGCCATGTTTCCATTTAGACTAGTGCATGTTCCCTTCTATATTACTACCATGTTCTACTCTAGACCACTGTTAAGTTTCTCTGTAGTCTGGTGTATGTTCTCCTCTAGACCACTGTTAAGTTTCTCTGTAGTCTGGTATATGTTCTCCTCTAGACCACTGCCATGTTTCCATTTAGACCATTGTCACGTTCTCCTCTACTCTACAGCATTAATATTTTCCTTTTAGAACACTGTTATGTGGATTTGGAATTTTGTACTACCATGCAGAAAGGTACTTCCCAAATACCAAAAATAAGTCATGAAATATTAAATCACGAACTTTTTTGTTTTTATTGTGTATCTTGAAATAAACACAAGGAGACGATAGTGTTAAAGGAGATGAGGGTGTTTATTTCACTTAAAGTTTACGTTTTGTCACGCTATCTGAGAAGGGACCAGCCAGGAGATGATGATGTTAATTCCTCTTAAATATTTTTTGATTAATCAGTAAATGATGCAATTAAAGTATATTTTTTATAATACTGCCTTCGAGACGTTACAGAAGCTTTATTTAAGGGCGATCTTGAAATACTAGTTGAGAAAGTTTTAAACACCCTGTATTTATATTCAATTTTTTAAATACAACTTATGGCTTTCAGTTTACCTGTGGTGAAACTCAGTTCATCTAGGACTTCTTTTTGTTTGCTTCTTTTTAATTTCGAGCAAAGATACTCTATGGACACCTGTACTAGTGATGTCTAAATTAGAAGCGATAGCCTAGAGAGAATACACCAAGTCAACTCCACCCACCACCAATTATTGGGATATTCTACTCGAATAGTGAGATTGACCGTCACATTATAACGCCCCCCACGACTTAAAGGGAGGGCATGTTCAGTGATGGGATTCGAACCCGCGACTCATAGATTGGGAGCTGAGCACCCTAACCTTCAGGCAATGCTAGGCCTAAATTCCCCAAGTAAGCAGAATAATGTTTTAATCATCTTAGATATGGGTTTGTTTGTTTTTTATAATCACCCCATTTTTTCTAGCTATGAGCTATAATTTTGTACCTTTCAAACATCTTACACAGACCAGCTAAAAAATAAAAACGGGATAAATTCCTTTTTAACTGATACATATTTTCTTGGGTAATTTCATAGAAAAACAAACGAATAAATTTAGAAGAGAGACACGTCAATACTTGATTACTATAATACCTATTTGACATTTAAAACAGCGAACATGTGAATTACATATATATTTTGCACAGTTGTTCGTATGCTCGTTGTTTTGACGGTCACCAAAGATTGATTGCTTTTTGGAATGGTATGTAACAGCTCTTTCGAACGAAAAATAATCATTTTCTCAGATCATAAAGATGTCTTCAGATCAGGGTTTTAGAGTCTTCAAGACGGGGATATCCCTTGTATTTAATGACATTGGACAAAAAAGGAATATGAATCAACTTGGGGCACCAGAACCATACAGAAAGAAGTCTGTTAATAGTCGTACCCCTTCCATGGTAAGCAAAGTATGGCGTCTTCTAACGCTGAAAACCTATGAAAAGAAAGGTCTGTAGAAAAAAAAACGTTCACATATCCAAGGTAACAATAAGTAACATAATCAAGACGGTTTTCCGTCTGTAAACGAGACCAACCAAGATAAAGTGTCATAAAGTGCAATTGTTGAATACCTCAAGCAGCTAAAGAGTGAAACGAATATTTATGTTATTGCATACAAAGACATATCAGTCAAGTGCCTGTAGAGGTCTGTGCGACCGAGCTATTGAAAGAGGCATTAGGAAACCACTATCTTTGTACACTCGATAAATTTGTTTGTTTGTACTTAAGTACAAAGCTACACAATGGGCTATCTGTGCTCTGCCCACCACGGGTATCGAAACCCGGATTCTAGCGTTGTAAGTCCGCAGACATACCACTGTGCCGCTGGGGGGGGACACACTAGATAGATTATGTAAGAACTGTAAGGAGGAGTTATATGTTTTTAACATGACAGCCTTACGACGGAGCGTAAATGAAATGAAAACAACGCTGCAGGGCTATTGTCAAGATGCACAGTAGTCATATAGAGCATGATCAAAGGTGGTGACATGGACTGTAATGAAATCGTCTTAACATAACGTACACAACCTCTGTATAGAATGATTATTCAAAATATTTTTATCTTGAAATATATTTACCGCAGAGAAACTAAATTTAATAAGCGGCACTATGAGAATCAAAAGTTGTATTGTACATGGTGTTTCAAAATTATATTAAACAGCAGGCTTAAATTGCTTTTTTAATAAACTAATACTGTTTTTAATTTCTTTTCGTTCAACAATACGATATTGGTGGCTTGAATAAAATACGTGTCAGTGTAAAGGACACTGCGAGGATCAGAACTGAGATTGTTGCAAAGGAAATATCTGCTGAAGCTTTTCGCCAAACACTAATCATAGCAGAACCGTCTGGAAAATTATCTATAGGAAATAGTACAGCTTATAAAATGAGTCAGATCAACATAGGCTGGTAAGGCAATCACTGATTGGCATGTCCTTAAGCCAATCAGGATATGTCACAGATATAAAAGGTAACTTTAAATTCAGCTCGTTAATCACATACTCGTTCAAGAAAAGGTAATATGTATATAGTGTGTGTGTTTACACTTACCAGAAATATCCTGGATTAAATCACTCTATTGATATTGGAGGAGTAAGAGTCCTAATTTCGCACCCAACAATTGGTCCAGTTATCAATGCTATTTTCAAGTTTTGAACAACTCGACTTTCAAAATCTACATATCTACATGTGCCGATGTTTCCGTTTATCAACGTTATAGTTTAAGATCTGTGCAAGAACTCAGCTAACAGATGTTTCCGCATATAAAAGCTATCTTCAAGTTTTGTACACCAAAAACACTTTTCAAATGAAAGTGTTTAATGACACA
>NW_013668833.1:139034-141147 GCF_000517525.1 Limulus polyphemus
ACTACAGAGAAACTTAACAGTGGTCTAGAGGAGAACATACACCAGACTACAGAGAAACTTAACAGTGGTCTAGAAGGGAAAATGCGTTAGTCTAAAGGGAAACATGGCAATGGTCGAGAAGGGAAAATGTGTTAGTCTAAAGGGAAATATGTCAGTGTTCTATAGGGGAATATGTAATAGTCTACAGGGAAACATGACAGTGTTCCTAAAGAGATCATGGCAGTGATCTAAAGGGGAACGTGGCAGTGACCTAGAGGGAAACATGGCAATGAAAGAGTTATACATTCGTTCACCAATTGAGTCAATCCACATCCACAACAGGTGCTTACCAAAGTTTGCTCTTAGCAATAAGCACAATGTAGATTGAGACAAAATAGATATCATTATTTTACTCAAGTTACATACAACGAAAAAGACCACATTATTATTTATTTGTTGTGCACCATACAAGTTTCTGTAAGTCATAGTTTGTGAATAAGTGAAATGTCTCCAAACAATCTATAAATTTCAGTCACGAATATACATGCTACGAAAGAGACTACATTATTATTTATTTGTTGTGCACCATACAAGTTTCTGTAAGTCATAGTTTGTGAATAAGTGAAATGTCTCCAAACAATCTATAAATTTCAGTCACGAATATTCAAACAGCAAGAAAATACAATGTGGTGTAATTATTCGAAAACTTTTTAAAATAGCTTCAGCGGCTTCTCTATTAACTGCATGGATGTCTGAGATAACTGTTCGTAATAAAAATGCATTAAAGAGTGTTGTGAAATGAAAAGTCAAAAAGAGCTGAATTAAACAACAAACAAATTCGGTTTAGCTTCCCAGTACTTCAGCTTTTAGTGAAGGTACGTCTTCTCGGTCTGTGGATCCCAGGGATTCTGTATCGCGAAGATCCTGCTCATTTTGAGCTTTGGAAATAACACTGATTTGTTATATATATATATAACGCTCTAAACTAAACAGCATAAACACGAAAAACGCAAGAGAACGTCAATTTCCATGTCATATTCCATTTTGCCTGTAGCATTTTAACGTTGCTGCCACAACTCAAAATGAGCGCAATCATTACATTAAGTAACCCATAAATACAGTATATATACACGTAGTTTGGGACATTCCCTTCTTCAAGAGTGTAATAATGGAAGACTATTATTCCAATTGCAAAGATTCCTGCCAACATTTTTCTCTTCCTTAGAAATAAACAAAAACAAATAAGTTTCTGAATAATTATTCGTAATGAAACAATTATCACAAATTTAATATTCTAAAGAACAAATTTAAAACGTTACTGAACTGTAACAATTAAATCAACGCTTCAATTTCGAGGGAGTTTGGGTTTTCAGAATGTAAGTATCCAATAGTTATTTCAAATGACTCAACAGAGCATTAATAGGAGTTATTACCAATGAGGGATAATAGAGACTGAAAATAACATTAAGAGAAAGTTATTACCTATGAGTAATAGTGGGAAATAAAACAGAATATAGAACTGCTCTGATAATGTCATCAGCATTTACAGATAGGTAACAGTTAACAGAGAACAGCTTCCCATGGTTGTATCAAGACGTTAAAGTCTGTGTGCGTAGATGGACCAGTAATCCACTTTGTCGTAAACTTCTGGTTCACAAATAGTAAAGACAAACCTCAGGCTTAACTTTAAGGATCACACTGTTAACTTACTTGACAGACCTAGTGTGTAACTAAGGAACAGCTAGAATAAACCATCGTGGCATCGAATGGAATTAAAGCTTACAATGAAAAAAAAAATCATAGTAAAACTTTTGAAGAGTTACATCATACAAGGAAAAGCTTTCAAAATAAATGCGTAAGATATGTGATAAATATGACCCAATGAAAGACAAGAAGATAAAACTGTAACATTAAAGGATCAGACATCAGGAAATGAGTATAGAAAGGATTCTGAGTGTTTGATCAAATAAAGTGAGAAATTATAATTAATAAAGCTTATTTTATTTACATTAATTTATAAACATGATTTTATAGTACTATTGTTTTGCTTTTTTGTATTTTGAGTGTGTGTTCAAAAATCACACAAAATGATGCGATTTAAAACGTTTTTCTCGGAGTCTTGTTTGTTTGTTTG
>NW_013668834.1:0-9881 GCF_000517525.1 Limulus polyphemus
AAGTTATGCTGAACAGAGTTACTGTTCAGTAAGCCCCCCAGTAGCACAGCGGTATGTCTGCGGACTTACAACGCTAGAATCCGGGTTTCGATACCCGTGGTGGGCCGAGCACAGATAGCTCATTGTTCAGTACACCAGTATTACATTTTGTTAACGTAAAGGCGACAGAAATTTTTATTTTTAGTATTTCTGCAGATGTTAGTCAGTGCATATTATTTTATTCTTTCTGGCGTTTGGAAAACAAATTTAGTTTAGAACTATTACTAAATCTTGAGGCATGTTGAACCGAAGCAATTATCAACATTAAATTTTATTTTTATGGGCATTTCGTTAAGCCTACAACATAGTCCTTCTACCTTACTACACATATTTAGATAGATGTGTTCGCTGGTTGTAAACATCCTCGTTTATATATCAAGAATTAACTCGTTCCATTACAGAAACTGTGTCTGACAGACGACTGCTTGGGACCTCGTGCTGTTTCAGATATGTCTGTTTTATTGTAACAGTTGCTTAATTCCTTAAAATAACAGTTAGGTAATTAACTTAAATTTTCATTTTATTAAATTTCTTAGTGGATTATGTGATCTGATTACTCTGTTGCCTGGAGGGCTATGCTTACTAAACAAACAATTCGAAGTATAAACTTTTATCCATGTATAGTGGGAAAATGAAATACTTTGATATTACAAGGTTAAATAAGCAGTTTTAACTTTTTATCATTTCTTTTACACTTCATATTATTTCTATTCGGGTAGTGATGAAAATGGAGGTTATTTTTTTATTTTAGTTTCATATTAGTTATGTTTTTTTTTCTTATCTACTCTTTAATTTCAAGTGAAAGGTTAGTGATGATTATATTTACAGTGGATAAACTTTGACATTCCAAATGGATGGTACAAAGGTAAATAAATAAACAACCTGGAAGAAATTAAGAGAGTCAACACGAAAACAAAATGTTCTCAACTAACGAATTCGCTGCCCCCGGATCTATTTGACAGTGCCCCAAATCTGTCTTACGTAAACTATAATATACAACATTGTAATTATTTATGAATTATTTTGAGTTAGTATCTGCTTCTTGGGGCCAAAACCCCGAAACTTTTCGGTAGCCCCTGAACGAGTAGAGAGAGAGAGATCGATATTAAATTGTCGATTTCAAATACAATACTCTTTATAATACTCATGAATGTTCACATCCTATTAAGAAAGGGCTAGCGTAGTTTACTGGATAGCGTTTCGGTCTAGGGTTCGAGACGTAATGCTGCTGAATGTGTTTTGTACTTTCATCTGTGGGTGCATTATAAGATTGAGCAGTAAATTTAGTTATGGCGGCAGGTGCTGCAGTTCAAAATTTGGTTTAGCTGTACTTGAACCCTAAGGTTTCTGACTTGGCCATTTAGCCCACGTTCGCTTAATATGTCGATCAAATTGAAAATACCAATTTGTTATAAAGCTCTTTGTGTGTGTGTGTGTGTGTGTGTGTTCTAACACGAACTTGTTTTCATCATGCAGTGTATGGTTATTTTAATTTTTTTTCTTTGTTATTCAGTGAAGAACGGGAGTTAATTTCTAACTATCACAATAACTAAATCATTATTTCAACAATATATTCACATTTCGATTCGTTGCAAATTTTGGTTGGCCTCAATTTCTTTTTTATGCTTCTTTATAACTGGCTGACAGAAAGAAAAAAAAGATTCAATGTTTTTCAGAAGCAAATGATAACGTATGGCTAGCTGTAACAGCTTAGCTTCATGGTATGATGGAGCCAAAGCTAACACAGCTGAGCGAGTGATAACAATACAATAGTTTATCGATTTTAACTCTCTAAGAAACTATGGAAGAAAAGTAAAAATAGTAAATTACCTGAACGATAAGAGAATCATAACAACAGTACACGATAATAAATTGTTAGCCTAGCAACGTCTAACATATAGTCTCATACTGCCTTGAAGGACACCTAGAAAATTAAAAAAATGTTAAATCTTAACAACAAAAGTAATTAATATTATTTTGATAATAATATGATTTATCATAGGATCAAATTTCTATAGTACTTTGTCAGGGATAAAGTTAGTTCTGTAATGACTCATAGATCGTATGACAAGAATTGGAAACTTTTGGATATATGTCCTTTCAGTTTTTGTTTTCAGCTACAGAGAAATGTATTAAATTTTGCTAGTTTCATTTCACCACAAACAAAAGAGCTAAAATTCTGTTGATTAATAGCAGAAGTTTTACATTGCATAGCTATAAAATTACTAAATTTTATTAAATATATTTTTGACGAATAAACTGAACTTCGTAAACTGATCTATTTTGTGTGCTCCTGCAGGTTTGCCCAGGTGATTACCATCTGCCATTTCTAATAGGAAATCCAGCGTCTAGCCTCCTGAACAGTTAGCTATTCATGTGAATTAAACACGTCTGTCCGACTGTGACGCATGGCTTGAGCTGAATTTTAAAAGTGGTGAATATAGGATGAATGCCACAGGCTCAGCTGTCGTCCAACAATATGCCGCTTCGACGGACCAAAAGCTATTTAGTTCATTGCAATCATTACAAGAATATGATCACGAGATGGAGCCACCGCTGCAATCACTTCCCAAACAAGTGGCCAATCAGGAGTTGGATAGAGCGACAACATCTACAATAATATTAAGTGAGAGGCAGAACAAGTCTCACAGAGGGATAGATAATGTCGGCTTTGAGTACGAGTCCTCCATTGTAACAAAAACTAATTCTGGCGTAAAACAGTCGGTCGGAAAATTTTCTCGTAATCAAGGAGAAACTAATTTTGAGCAGAATACGTTCAGAAGAGACTACAGTAAATCACTTCCTGTTCACAGGAAAGCGAAGCCTACACGACGACACGTCTGTGTAAAATCTCTGTCGTCGTCATTCTTTTGTGCTACCGCGGGTCCAAGCCTACCACAAAAACACAGCGACGGCGATATCGATAAAGGTAAAGCTTGCGATCCCACCGAAAGGCGCAGTCCTCCAGAAGTCGTCCCGAAACGTCGTCCCGAACTTAGAGATTCAAAGGAAAACCCAAATTTCTCCCGTAGAGCAGCGATTAGAAAGAGTACTTATTTCAGCAGAAGTTATTTAAGCGAACGTAATATAATATCATCCCAAAACAACGTTGTCCAGGGTGAAACCGCTGTAGAGTCTTCGGAACGAGCTTGTCACGCGGCAGTTCATCTGGACAACGTTAACGAACGAGTAGTTAATGCGAACCCGACTGTTTCTTCGGTGTGTTGCCTCGGTCCTGAAATCAGCGGGTCTAGTGATTCGCCAGAATATGCCAGTGTAACAACTAGTACAGGCTTAAGATTTAAACCTGTCACATTTCAGTGTGGACGAAACGAAAGGGGTTTCGTCGCTGGCCGCAGAAAATGTAAAGTACAAAGAATAGGTGTGTTTTATTGTGATACCCCTGATTGCGGAGTTGTGACACGAGAAAAACAAAGCGCATCTTGTTATTCTTCGGTGACTACTGAGTATGGTGGAATTAGAACACGTGTTCCTGAAAAAACATTTTCTAAAACAGGTTGTACCCGGGAGTCACCCACGAATCGAACCCCCAGAAATGCTGACTCTGAATCTGACCCACGGCAGTTCTCGGTGGGGATCGGTGAATCATCACTTGTGAGTCTACCTCCTGCTACTTCTGAGGTCAGGGCTCGGGACTCGACTGAAGAAAACGTTGCTACCACAAACCAGCAGAGCATCGAGGTTGATTTCAATGCTGAACATCCAGAGACAGTTGTCACAGAAACTAACGAAACCAGTATGACACAACGTGGTGATAGGCGAAACAACCCCCCACCACAAACACTTCTAGATGAGTATACGCATGTGGACACTACCCCTAATCCAGATGTCTTACCCGATATACTAAACTCTCACCTACCCCCATCTTACACCACCCTTCCTCCTCCTAGTAGAAGCTTGCCACCTCCATTACCTCACGTTCCACCTATGTATATATCTCCTGCGTCTACAACTGCTCAGTGCTCTCTCTCACCTGTGGGACGGTCAGTACGAGGTGGTAGGAGTGGATTCCGACCTCTTCCTTCTCGAGGACGGAACAGATCTTTGACGAGAGGAGCTGTTTACACCGCTCCAGCAGCCTCCGAAAATGACGAACCTAAACACTGTTGTGGTCTGATTGTTACACAGGCAATCAGCATTCGCTGGTTTATCGCAATGATTGCGTTTGTAGGACTTTGTTGTGCTGTTGTAGGAACAGTGCTCGGAGCACTTAAAACAACAGGACGGGAACATTTAACAGTGTCTCTCTTAATGATCGGTAAGTTTAAAATAGATTTTAACTACGCAAATAAAATTATACTTTTTTTTATAGCCGACATTCAGCGTCGTTTCAATTTTTACGTCTTCAGTTATATTCCTAATCTGTCATTTAAATATATAACTTAGGCAATTTACAGGAACAAGAGTATTTTAATGCACAATTTCCGGGGCCAAGCATTAACAAGTTTCATCAGTGTCTCAATAACCTAGAATATTAACTACGCAACACACTATTATTATTCTCCCTCTTCGGGCCGTGGGTTCGAATCCCCGTTCCATCAAACATGCTCGCCCTTTCAGCCGTGGGGGCGTTGTAATGTTACGGTTAATCTCATTATTCGTTGGTAAAAGAGTAGCCCAAGAGTTGGCAGTGGGTGGTGATGACTAGCTGCCTTCCCTCTAGTCTGTCACTGCTAAATTAGGGACGGCTAGCGTAGATAGCCCTCGTGTAGCTTTGCGCGAAATTCGTAACAAACAATCGGACCGAGTGTGGCCCAGGAGTGAAGGGTGTCGGACTGTAGAAACGAGGATCTGTGTTTCGCGTCCTGTTACCGCTAATAATAATAATAATAATAAAACGCTCCGCACTTTCGGGCCGTGTGGTCTTTATCTGAGTGACGATCAAATCCCTCTGTTCGATTAGAGTTGGGGATTGGTGATGTTCCCTTCCTTCTCCGTAGTGTATCACCTTATAATCAAGTCCTCGAGTAGCTATGCGCGAAATTCCACAACCAACAATAGCCCATTTTTTCTAAGACCTAGAGGTAAACTAAATTTTATTCTCGTTAATACACTATGTATGTTTTTTACCTTATAACCGGAAGAAGATTCACGATGTTAATTATATTAACACATTGTACTCTTCCTATCTAGAACCGGAAGTATATATAAATACAGTAATATTAAGGGGAACGTAAAGAAACTATTGATATTCAGGGTGTTAACATTAAGTACAGGGATCTCGGTAGGTAGATTATATCTTTGAGGAGCCGAGCGCCATCTAGTAGTTAGTGTGCCTTAGCTGTGAATCAAAGAGTTCACGATTCGCGTTCTGTTTCCACAAAAACGCGCTTCGCACTTTAGATTCATCAGTGAGCTGAAGATTGACGGTCAAAATGGACATGTTCGATTTGCTTTATTTTGAATTTCGCGCAAAGCTATACGAAGACTATCTGTGCTAGCCGTCCTAATTTAGCAGTGACAGACTAGAGGTAAGGCAGCTAGTCAATACCACCCACCGCCAACTCTTGGGCTACTCTTTTTACCAACGAGTAGTGGGACTGAACGTACATTATAAGGTCCCCAAGGCTGAAGGGGCGAGCATGTTCGGTGACGGGGATTCGAAGTAGTGACCCTCAGATTGTGAGTCGAGCGCCCTAACCACCAGGCCATGCCAGGCTAGGACGTGTTTGGTCAGACAAGAGTAACCCAAGCATTGCCGGTGCATGTTTTTGATCAGCTCAAGTCCAGTCCACCAGTTCCAAATTTGAGATGGCTATGGCGCAGATAGCCAGTTTTTGTGTAACTCAGCTTATAAGTTGTAGAAATAGACACGTCTTGACGAGATGATTAGAATTACGTTTGTAAAATAAAAGGTTGCTTTCGATGTGCAAAGTTACACAATAGGCTATCTGCAATCTGTTCAGCGCGGGTAATGGAAACCCGGATTTTAGCATTGCAGCTTTATAACTCTATATAAAACTTCTACAAATCATATATTTCGTGAGTAGAACATGTTATTAAATTCAATACCAGCTAGGAAGCGTAAAACATTAGAACCGTTGAATGATTTTTTTTTGTTTGTTTTTCACGTGCTTCGGTGGATTACCCTTCTGTATAATTTCAACTTCTAATTATTCAAATCAAAACAAATTATATAATGTGCGCATAAACGTGTCATTTCTTCGCACAGCAAGGACACTTGTATATACGTCACAGAGGTAAATTTATGATATTATGGTATTCGTAGAGTAGCTAAATTAATGAGCGCGTACTTCTACGTGCACTCAAGGTACACTCAAGACGCTTCCAAATGATAGAATGGCTAGGAAATCCTTGTACAGCCCTTGCATATAATTTTATGCCCACATTCCGTAAACCCACGTGTTTATTGTGATTCTGCTTTCATTCTGTTGGTATTGTGTTATACTATTTTATGTTGCTTGCAAGAATAACCGAAAACAAAAGGCAGGATTGATTTAAGTTTTGTTTAGCTGAGCTCTCGAGTAGAGGAGGCGGGAATAGATATAATGCATAGGGGAAGGAGGTGAAAACATGTTTTGCTGCCCCGGAGATGGAAACTTAAGATGCTAGTGATTATATGTCAGGGCCACTGCGTGTACTTTCCGACACTCACAACAGCTAATAAGCTCCAATTTTAAAAGAGAACTACACGAAAAGGATTTGTTTGTTTCTCGTCATACTACATATTCGCTGTATTTTCATTTCTCCAATCTTCAAGGCTGGAATCTGTACTTCCTTGTGTTAGGCTGCAATATTGTCAGGGTTTCACTTTATGGTCTGAAAAAAATGTAAGTCCGGTATAAAACGTATATAGAAATATATGTAAAAGATATAGGTCCAGCATGAAATACATGTGTAAAAGATATAGGTCCAGCAAGAAATATATGTAAAAAACCTAGGTTCGGTATAAAGCCTATATGAGAAAATATGTAAAAATCTATGTCCGGTATAAAACGTATATAAGAAAATATGTAAAAATCTATGTCCGGTATAAAACGCATATAAGACAATATGTAAAAATCTAGGTCCGGTATAAAACGCATATAAGACAATATGTAAAAATCTAGGTCTGGTATAAAACGCATATAAGACAATATGTAAAAATCTAGGTCCGGTATAAAACGTATATAAAAATATGTAAAAGATCTAGGTCTGGCATGAAATATATGTAAAAACTCTAGGCTAGATCCAACATGAAATATGCAAAATTAATTAAATCTGACACTGGTATACTAACCAAATTTAGTAAATACTGTGTATCACAGCTAGCTAGCAACAGTGATGTAAGTATGCCCCCGCAATTACGGAGGGGTGGCGGGGGCTGAGCCAAAAGGGGTCTCGAAAAGCCTAAAAAACTTACGAATTTGTAACAATGGGAATAAATGTAGAGGACTGAATTACTTCATATGCGGGGGAGGGGGGGGGCACTGTCGGTCAATTGTCTAAATTGTAATTTTTACGGTCCAGCAAGATCGCACATTTTTTGATGTTATTTTGTTTGTGTCTTTATTTTAGAGCACTTTGGGCTATCTGATGTGTCCACCGCGTTGAATAGAACCCTCGATTTTAGGGTTATAAGTCCGCTGTCCTACCTGGGGACATTGAAGTTCTATAAAGTGTTAATTTATGACAGTTTGTATAAGGTAATAGTTTCATGCAGGTTAGACTACTGTAGAATATAGTTAGTGTATTCAACACGGTTATCAAATAAGGAGATAAAATAACAAAATTCAAACCTTCCAAAAAATATTTAAAATAAATGACGGTGCAGACAGGAGTACGAAAAATGGCGTTTTCCCACAAAAATAGTGAATGTGTGATATTCAACCGCGCCCACCCTCGAGTCTAACAGTGGTTTCATCTCTCTTTTTTTTCTTTCTTTTTTTTTTTTGTTCTGAGAATTTTCTGGAAAATGCTGTCTTGATTTGATCTCATTGCGTCGGGATTTCTCTCCTTTAAAAAATTATAGTCTTTTATAAACGTCATGTTTATGAAATGTCAATTACAACTACAGGAAGTCGTAGAAAATCGTTTGTATAAAATGCTAATATAAATCATTATGATCGAAACGTACTATTTCTCAGAAAGTGTTTCAATATCAGGATTAACATACGTGAGCATATAGGAAGCTCGTTTTTGTCGATAAATGACTAACATAAACTGGTTCTACATACTAAAAATAGCATAAAAGATCCAGCTTTATGTTCCTATGACACGAACGATTATTATTTATAGCATGCAGTTTCTACCGCACGTGACTCATCCTCCTCTATAGAGTCTGGAGGGAATCGATTTCTTTGTGCTCAGAGCGACAGCGCTAGTAAGTAATTAGCTTCAGGCTACACCGTTTTCGGTGTCTATTTATGTGGGAATGAAACGTTACCAAAAAAAGTTAGGATAGTAAAGATTATACATAATAAAATAGCTTCAACGTTACATTTCCTGGAAAAACCCGGATGACATTAACAGTTAATAATCGTGGGAAGTTTTCCAAATCTTCCAAAAAATCAGTAAAAAACTAACAAATCGCGAAGATAAATAGACGTGAGCTTTGTTATACGGGAATCTTTTTCCATGCTTGAAAGAATGTTACCTATGATACTTTGTAAAGAACGTGATTAGATTCGAAACACCAACGGAGGAAGTTATTGACTAAAACATGGTTCTATAGAGATCGTTGTGAATAGTTACTAGCTAGCTTTTGAAGTACTAAATTGATTAGTTTGTCATTTCGACTCTCCTCATTGAACCATCTAGATACGTAAAAGTCAAACACCTACACAGGAAATGCTACAGTGTTCGATCCTTAATTAATACTTAAAAACTTGGGTATTTATTATCTGGAATCATTAACTAATGAATCATTGGTTTACCAAGTACTCAATACTTATAAGTTTCTGTTTAATCTGCACGTTTTAGTGCACTTCTGTTTAATTTGTTCTAATGTTCTGTTTCATCAGTTTTAGTGTGCTTTTACTTAATGTGTATTTAGTGTACTTCTGTTTAATTTGTTCTAATGTTCTGTTTTATCAGTTTTAGTGTGCTTTTACTTAATGTGTATTTAGTGTACTTCTGTTTAATTAGTGCTAACGTGCTTTTACTTGTTCGTTATTAACTTTGTACTATTTGTTCTTTACGAATATGTTTCTGTTTATCTTGCACTATATTATGCTTCTGTTTAATTTGAAATAGTATTATTCTGTTTAATATATATGTGTGTGTTCTATTTAATATATATATGTGTGTGTTCTGTTTAATATATATATATGTGTGTTCTGTTTAATATATATATGTGTGTGTGTTCTGTTTAATATATATATATATGTGTGTTCTGTTTAATATAAATATATACTTGTAGAGACCCGCGAAACATCTGCGATCAAATTGGTATATTTTATCACAACAGTACTTCTTTAAATAGAGGACTAACAGAAACAAACTCTATCGCGGACACCGAAATCTATAAGTCCACTTGTTTTAGCCCTAACATTAGTTAATCCTTTATTAAGTACAGCTTATATTCGATAAAGAAATAAACGAACACTGTAACTTGTGCACCCTTTTTGCTTTAATTTAGTTAGGATTAAAGTTTACCGTACTTAATACTATCAATAAATAAACTTATAATGTTATTCTACGACCTAACGTTAGACCATTTTGATAAACTTTTAATATTTTGTTGTACAAAATGTGTACTAAAGTATATTTACGTCTCCCTTTCGTTTACATCCGCTAATTGAAACGAATGCGCATTTAGATAGTACGGTGCGCGTGCATTTTCAGAACAGACAAAAACTGAGTATTATTATTGTTGCGTC
>NW_013668834.1:10877-15663 GCF_000517525.1 Limulus polyphemus
CTGAACTGCAGTCGGAAGTATTGTTGACGTTCGTTGATTAGCGTTTGTTTTAACGCGATTGTTGAAGTTAAGTGTATCGGTAAAGTTATATCCGGAAGGAATAAACCAGTTTTATTAAGAAAGAACTTGTGTCGCTTAAGTTTCGTCGGAACGAAGTTACGGAAAATCAATTAACAAACGGAGACGTAACATTATTATAATATACGAGTGTGTTCTGTTTAATCTGTATCAGTATACTTCTGTTTATTCAACATTATATTTTGCTTCTGTTTGATTTGAATTAGTTACTCTGTTTAATCAATGAGTTTGTTTAAATAGATGTTGTTTCTGCTTAATTTGAAAATATTATTATGTACAATATACATATGTGCGTTATATTTAATGTTATATCAGTGTTCTGTTTAATTCGTACCAGTATATTTTTTATTGAATCCACACTTTTATATCTCTGTTTGATCTGAACTAGTTTCCAAGTTTACAAATGTTTGTTTAATTAATAAACGCATTTTATTTACAACAATACGTGAAAAAAAACAACAACAAAAAAAACGCATGCTAGGAATCTATAAATGTTACTGTTATATCCCATACTTGTCTAACGCCTGGAAAATGCTAGCAAATGTTATGTTTCAGACACAACATCAATGAAAATCTTGCGCAGGAGTAAACTGTAGTGCCAAAACAAAGGCTGCCTCCCTCACCACAAACTGCTACAGGATACTGACCTTAACGAGATTTTACGATGTTATATTTATTGCTCGTTTGCTGTGTTCTCTTCTCTAGGCGCACGTGATAAGGCACGCTCTCGCGCCATATATGAATATATATATTTTTTTTCGTTTAGTTTACACTTGAAACAAATACAATCGAAATTCGACTTAAAGTCGTAAACTTAAAGTAATTAAAGACGACGATTTGGAAGTTGAACGGACAGGACAACCACTTGGATGGTATTGTCAAAAAACATTGATATATGTATTTGCAGTAATTTTCAAGCACAAACATGTGCGATATCAATAAACATGTACACAATTACAGAAGTTCCCAAATTCGGGGCCGCGAACCCCTGCACTGTTATCTATATACTCGTTTTAGGAACTAATGTACTATTATCTATATGCTCGTTTTGGGAACTAATACACTATTATCTATGTACTCGTTTTGATAACTAATGCACTGTTATCTATGTACTCGTTTTGGGAACTAATGCACTATTATCTATATGTTCGTTTTGGGAACTAATGCACTATTATCTATGTACTCGTTTTGGGAACTAATGCACTGTTATCTATGTACTCGTTTTGATAACTAATGCACTGTTATCTATGTACTTGTTTTGGGTACTCACACACTATTATCTATATGTTCGTTTTGGGAACGAATGCACTATTATCTATGTACTCGTTTTGGTAACTTATGCACTATTATCTATATATATTCGTTTTGGGAACTAATACACTATTATTTATATATTCGTTTTGGGAACTTATGCACTATTATCTATGTACTCGTTTTGATAACTAATGCAATATTATCTATATGTTCGTTTTGGGAACTAATACACTATTATCTATGTACTCGTTTTGATAACTAATGCACTGTTATCTATGTACTCGTTTTGATAACTAATGCACTGTTATCTATGTACTCGTTTTGATAACTAATGCACTGTTATCTATGTACTTGTTTTGGGTACTCACACACTATTATTTATATATTCGTTTTGGGAACTCACGCACTATTATCTATAAATTCGTGTTTTGATATTCACGACAGTGTTAGTATTTATAGTAGCCCGTATATATGCAGTAACGTCAGAGTTTTTATATTCTATAATGTTCTATTCTGACGTATATAGTGCCACTAAAACCATATATATATGTACGACTATATGGCAGTGGCGTAACTACAAAAGATTCTCCCCCCCCCTCTCTCATAAAAAGTAATTAGGCTCCCTACATTTATTTCTCTATAATTGTAATTACGATTCTGGCTGACTGATATTGTTAACCTAACAGAATAGTGTAACGGTCCTTTAGTTCAAACAAATTAAATTGTATGTATCACCCCTTGTCGGCAATTATTATGTTTGTCAAGCCCTTAGGACCCCCCTCTGGGCTCGTCCCCCCCGTAATCGCGGGGGCATACTTACGCCACTGATACATGGACTCCTAAGATATGGAGCATAAAGGGCACACGTTCCCTACTTTCATTACAGGGGGGCAACACACACACACCCATTTTTCACTTAGTGTACGAACACTGTTATTCAAAATCAGCTAAACCGGTGAATCTGTTATTACTTTTAATGACAGTATTAACAAAAAGATTGACCAAGTGATCGATCTGACGATCAGATACTTGCAACTAACTGTACGGTAAGCTTTGGTCATGACACGAGTATTTTGAACAGCTGTTTGTTCTTTCCATTTAAAAACGGTATTCTTGTTCTATGTGATTTAACACTAAAAATGGTGCTTTCTTCGATTGTCAGTGTCTTAATTGAGCCAAAAATAAAGTGGCCCAGTGTTTTCTCTAAGCTGCGCGGCCGCACAACAACCAATCAAGTGCCGCGCACTTCATTATTCCAGCTGCGCACATCCTCAGCAATGGCGAGGAGTCTCAACATGTTGACGGGTTTTGGTAGCGCACATTGCCTTGATACTGGTGCACATGAAAAATTCATTCCACACATGCACTGATAAAATTAGAGGGAACATTGAAGTGGCTTAGCGCATATCTCCATTTTCCAACAAAGTAAGGTACCCACCCTTGTTTGTATATTATATTTAGTATATATTACAATGTTAAGAGGGCACGCAAATGGATAAAATGGGTCGAAGCTGCTCTATTTAGATATGTGTTTATCTGAAAACGAAGCCTAAAAATTAGGTAATTATGCCTACCATTAAACTTCTAAATAAAGAAAACATTACTGCAGTAGTCAGAGTTTCAGTATCAGTTCCAGTCTTTGTGTATTTTTGCATAATTATTAGATTTATTATTAGAGTGCTTTATCTTATAGATGGATAGATTTAAATGTTTTGATTTTGTAATTTAAGGATTTTTTTTTCTTTTTCAAACTTTGATTTATAGAAACTTGTATTTGTGTGTGTGTTTTACTTTTCGTACTTCTATTTTTCTCTGTCAAACTTTTGACTTGTAGCTTGGCGTGTTTAATGTTCTTTGTAATTTGTGTTAAATAGTTTTTTGCATTAGGGTTTTACTTTCATTGTCAAGTTTTCTTAAGCTAGTAACTTAACGTAGTGGTGTTTTGTGTATTTTAATTTTGTTGCTGCCGGTTTCTTGTGGCTTTTATTTATATGGTTTTTCTCTTTCTCTCTTTTCCAGGATTTCAATTATTGAAATTTAATGTGTTGGTCTTCTTTCTGGGACTTTTCTGTTGATCTTTTTCAGTTGTTTATAACTTAGTAACTTGTTATTTGATTTTGTTTTTCCATGTCAAGCTTATTTTTGTAGTAACTTATAAATATGGTTTTGGTTTCTCTTTCCTGGTTTGAGATACCTGTATATGCACGTGCTTTTGTTTATCATCGTCAGACCTTTTGATTTTACTGTCTTGTTATGGTGTTGAATCAACTACACATTCTTCTAATGTTTAACATTCCATTTGTTCGTTCTTTTAATTTTGTGAATCAAAGTTTTGATTGACAAGATTTTGATGCGTTTTTTATATGTTCCCGTTTTAAAATATTTTTGTAACTTATGCTATTAAATTTCTTCTTTTTTGACTTTAAAAATCTAGGTGTATGATTTTTGTCTTCTGCCTTTAGAAACTCACAGGAAGTATTATTTTTCAGAGTGTAAGTATTGCCCTGTTAGAATTTGTTGTTACTTTTTTATGTGAAAGGTTTAGCACTCATCCTTCTTATTTCTTTGTCACAGTGGACGAATTTAATCCTTTTTAAACTTTTAATGTAGATAATGGGCGATATATATATTTTTTCTAATGTGTGCTGTAAAAACCAAACGTCAGAGAGGAAAAAGCTGGATTCATTACACGGTCTTCCATAGTCCATTGAGGCCTGGCATGGCCAGGTGGTTAGGAAGCTCGACTCGCAATCTGCTGTCGCGGGTTCGAATCCCCGTCACGTCAAACATGCTCGCCCTTTCAGCCGTTGGGGCGTTATAATGTGACGGTCAATTCCACTATTCGTTGGTGAAAGAGTAGTAGCCCAAGAGTTGGCGGTGGGTGGTGATGACTAGCTGCCGTCCCTCTAGTCTTACACTATTAAATTAGGGACGGCTAACGGAAATAGCCTTCGTGTAGCTTTGCGCGAAATTAATAACAAACACAAACAAACCATAGTCCATTGAACCAATGGCTAGCTTAACATTTCCGCTATTTGAATATACACGTGAACCACGTCGTACATTGGTGAGATCAGCTACTCTGTCGCGAGCAGGGAACGACAATCTGTGAGAGTAACTAACTTATCATTACAAAGTTTCGTTATTTTCTGTGATCGACTAAAGTAAAATGTACACTATATATGTATTCATAACTACAAGATTCGTACGATCTCCTCCAGTAACATCTGAAACTTCGTGGTATATCTGCATTTCTCCAGTAATTCCAGAAACTTATGGATTTATATCTGCATTACTCCAGTAATTTCAGAAATATGTGGGTTTATATCCACACTTATCCAGTAATTTTTGCAACTTTTGGGTTTATATTTGCACTTATCCAATAATGTCTGAAACTTCGGGTTTCAGAATTTATGTCTGCACTTCTCCAGTCATTTCTGAAACTTCTGGGTTT
>NW_013668834.1:16584-22320 GCF_000517525.1 Limulus polyphemus
ATCTGCACTTCTCCAGTAATTTCTGAAACTTCTGGGTTTATATCGCTCCAGTAATTTCTGAAACTTCTGGGTTTATATCGCTCCAGTAATTTCTGAAACTTCTGGGTTTATATCTGCACTTCTCCAGTAATTTATGAAACTTCTGGGTTTACATCTGCACTTCTCCAGTAATTTACTGAAACTTCTGGGTTTATATCTGCACTTCTCCAGTAATTTCTGAAACTTCTGGGTTTATATCTGCACTTCTCCAGTAATTTCTGAAACTTCTGGGTCTATATCTGCATCTTTCCATTACTTTCAGAAACTTCGGGTTGTATATCTGCACTTCTCCTGTAATTTCTGAAACTTCGAGGTTTATCTGTACTCATCCAGTGGTGTCTCAAAAATCGGGATTTATCTACAGTTTTCCATTGATTTCTGAAACGACAGGGGCTCTCTGTACTTCTCTATATTGACGCCTGTGTTTACCGGGCTTTGCTTTCATTCGTTATTGTTCTCTATAATAAACTTATGTTAAATGTACTTCTCTTGGGCTACTCTTGTCTGACCGAATAATGGGATTGAACTGTTACATTTATAACGCACCCGCAAACCCCCAGAATTCGGGGCATGCTAACTACTGTGTCACGCCCGGCCCACCCTTCGTGAAGATAACGTATATAGAAAGTAATCAGTGTCTGATTTAGGTGTGTAAACTCTTTTTCACTAACATCTGCGACACTTATAAGAATACCAGGAACGTTAGCAAAACGCATACACAGATACTTTCAAGTGAGCAAGAAAAGTAAGACTTGTATTTTTTGTTCTAGTCTGTTTTACTGGACCATTCAGCCAGTAGTCGACTTTTGTGTCATTAGAATAATGAGATTCTAACAAAGAATAATCTATCTTCAAGCCTAATTACGAGTTCTACTTAAGAACCATTACATTAAGACAAAAAACAACGAAGCTCTTTACTTGCCCTCCCCGTGGCTTATGTAGCTAAAATTATGGGTTCGATCCCCGCAGTGGGTACAGCACAAGTAGCAAGCCCATTGTGGTTAACAATAAAACAAAGAAAGCTCTGTGCCTAATCATGAGTTCTATCTAAGAACCATTATATTAAAACAAAGAATAATCGAACATCAGGCTCAGCTTGAGTTCTTTATGAAAGTCTTGTATCGTCATCCCACAGTAGCAGGGGCAGACTATGTGGTTGTAAGAACTGTCAGTGATTTTATTGGTCTTCTTTTACATCTTCACCAATAAATAAGTCGCGTAAGTTGTTGAACATAAATACTTCAGTGTGAGAATTAAATATAATTGTTTGACACACAGCATGCTGGGGATGATGCCGTACTTGGTACAGGACAGTGTTATTAACTGTATATTTACGTGCATAGATGAGGTTTGTAAGAAGTGAGATTTAGATTTTCAGTGACGTGCACAGGGGGATGGCTGGGTGAGCTCAAGCTCCTGCCTTTCTTCTCCTATGCCCCAAAAGTGCCCTTTTTTCAGTCATAAAAAAAAATTGTCCACAACTACTGAAAGAGGTTCTACACCTTGCTTAAGACGAGTTAGAAAAAAAAGAAAAAGATTTCAACTTTAAAATGAATGACACACGGGGACTTGTAGGCCTTTACAGTAGACAAATAACTGTGATATACTGTTAAGCGTTAATATGCAAGAATTCACTGTTTTAGATTTTAAAAGTGTTTATATGAGCGATTGGATAAGAATAAGAGAAGATCTGTTTGCTCCTCATGGCTTTATACCCTATGTGTAACAGAGGCAACCCAGAGTCTCCCCCCCCCCCCAAAAAAGAAGTATTGTCTTACTGTGCTTGAAAAGTGCCCTTTTTTTGTCAGTGAATCCTTGCCCTTTTAATGTCCTCTGCACATAACTAGATTTTTATGACGGTACAGGCAACAAGGGATTTATGTATCTGTTGACTCGTGTAACAGAGAATTTTCTAGATTTTCTCCCAAGAACTGAAATGTCAGTAGAAGTTTTAGCGACACCCAACTGTGGATCATCATGATAAAAAAAAAAAGTTCATAAGAATTGGGATTGTTCCGTAATGAAAACTGGAGTTAAACATCTATCTGATCATCAATTTCCAGTTGTCTCACATGATCGTGAGGCAACTTTGACACTTCCGTTCTCTCCCTCTTTAGACATGTATGTATGACTGAATCTTTTGAAATTAAACTCGCCATTGCTGCAGCTGTATTAAATGGATGTATGCTTCCCTCTGATCAGCTGCGTTACGACCCCGAGGAGAGGAATGACTCATAAAATTGATTCTCGTGAACAAGGCCTTAGTTTCTGTTAGGGAGTGTATAGGGGAGTTTTAAGCGTGTTACAGCTGAGAGATACCGATGCTTTACGGAGGCGCGTGTAATCGTGTTTGTGCATACTGTATTAATTTTGTTTTTATCGTGCTTGAGTGCATGTGTATCGTTCTTCGTAATTGTACTGTTCAAAATTTGATAACGTAGGTTTATATGACATTTTTGTATTTAATCGTTCATTACTTTGAAATTTTACAACCTTAACCATCTTTAAAGTTTTATGAAGCGTTGGTTATAATTCAATTTTAACTCATCCTAAAACGTTTTAAAATAATTTCACTGTAAGTATTACCTTGGATTAAACTGTGGGGGGGGGGGGGGGTATAGAATACGCTAAACAAAGCGACTTGCTTGTCGAAGAGTAACTCGAACGAAGCGCCATCTCTTATTAGTTATTGGAAAATATAGTTTGGAGATGGCTTGAATGGGTAATTAAAGAAATTTTTCGACAAAATTATATCACCAACAAGAACATAACCTTGTACATTTATAATGCAAATTAACAAATTGCAGTAAGACTTTAAAAGCTAAGAAACTCTTATTTCGTATGACAGTTCCAAAAATAGTTTTATGGACACTTTGCTTCTTCCTCTTCTCTCTCTTATTACGATAGAATCCGCCCAATAATTCCGTAACAAAGAATGAGGCAAACGTTCTGTCTGACATTCACACATATGGCGATGATAACATTCGCTATCCTCATAGGCTTAATGATCAGCCAATCATGATTTTTTCTTTTCCTCCCTGGTTGGCTTTTAGATCTTGACTTTGGAGTACCTATTAATGTAAAATCTGATCGCCTGATGTGTGACAGATAGCTGAAGCCATCCATTGGTGAAGTTTCGATTTTACCTTTATAGCAATGTATTCATATCTAACGGGAACACTGAGAAAAGTGTTAGACAGCTAATGGCATCTCATGGTGCGAGATGTGGAATTATATTCAACAGCCTGCGGGTGATTCCAGTTTTATTACCACTAATAGTTATAACCAACCTTCCCAACGATCAATAGAAACACCAAGACGGTGTAACAGTGCAAGACATATATCAAATTCCGCGCCGCCTCGGTGTAACAGTGTTTGACGTAAAAGTTTGGATGACGTAATCTTCTCGAAAAGTTGTGCATTTATAATTAAGTTTTTTTTTCATTACTCATTCGTGCCGTCTTCAAACTTTAGTTTCTTGAAGAGTGGGTTCCTGGTCATCAAGTGTTGGACGTAACTGGATTAAGTTTTCTACATGTACATTTTAAATTATATTTGTGGACATTAAAATATTTCACATATATAAAAAATTTCCCTGGCGTGCGATAAATTTAAAAAGTACATGCAATCGGGCCTTATATTTAATTTTAATAATATTTTTTGTATGTTCGTTAGTAATGTAGATTTTATGTAATGTCCAGTGAAATAAAAATAGGATGGAATGAGAAAATACAGGGTGGTCCAAAATTATATTTTCTATATTTAAAATTTAATATCTAAGGAAATACAACCTTGCAGTTTTCAACACCTTATAGCCCAACTCAAACAGTTTTTATTGGCATGTCAGTAGACTTGTACGTGTACACCATTAGTGGCTCTTCGCACCTCTAACTGAGATTCGATTTCAGTTCACGTTCGCTTCAACATGTCCACAATTATAGTAACGGTGGTGTTCGTTTTTCTGGTCTTTAGCTCCCTTATGTTTGCTATAGGTGTGCTATATACGATATCTTTAACATACCCCCATACTTCATCTGTGCTTTTTGATTGATTGTTAACATTAAATTACAAACAACAAAACGAAACACTATGTAATTTGTGGTGCGGAACGTATGAAATGACAGAATATCAAATACTAGAATTTTTATACAAATTTAATCAAAGATGTTCTCGATATTTGAATCATTCTCTCTAAACACTACAACACGCACTCTAGTGGCTAAGTTTAGAATACACAATGGCAAATCACAGTGAAAACGTAAAACAAGAAGCAATATAAGAAGTAAAAGAGTCCCGTCGATTATAGCGTTCTGCAAAACATCGCGAGCAGAAGCAATCCAGATAAAAATTAATGATTGATAAGTTAACACTCGTCTAAGTGACTTGTGTTATTTCATCCATTAATTAATTAGCGGTATATATTGGCTTTCAATAATTAATGCATATGGGTTACAAAATAGCCACTATCGGCAATATGATGTAGTGATTGATCTCAAGATTATTCATATGATTTTGCTACACAAAGGGCTATCTGTGCTCTGCCCACCACGGGTTTCTAGTGGTATAAGTCCACAGACATACCGCTGTACCACTGGGCGGTTCATATGATTTTGTTTATTTGTAATTGAGAACAAAGCTACATAATGAGCTATCTGTGCTCTGCCCACCACGGGTATCGAAAATCGGATTCTAGCGCTGTAAGTCCGCAGACATACCGCTGTACCACTGGGGGGCCATATGATTTTAATCATCAGTATCAATACTTATGCTGAATACTGATCAGTATATATATATATTTTAAATTTAATAATCAGCAGTAGTGTCAGCGATAACGTATTAATATGTGATAAGTAATATTGTTTTTTATTAATGTAGAAAGCCTTAAGTAAAATATATAGATCAGTAAAAATGTGGGTAATAATGTATTATTTTGTAATATTACTGAGAATTTATAATTGAAAGTAAGGTTGAATATATATAAAAGTATGTCAATTACACGATATCTGCTATATCCTGTGCCGACGAGGCCTTTCGCTCAATACCATGGCTTAGCAGGCCAGCTGAGTTACGAGAGACGTAGTGAATAGTAATAATGTTGATAATAACACAGTACCGTATATGTTATTCTAAATATAGTGACCAGTGTTAGATCTGTTGTGATTATTGGTAGGTAAGTAGTCAACAATATTTCTTAACATTTGTTACAACATATGAACAATATTGGCTTTATCAATATAGTTATTAGTATAATAGTTGTTGGTGATTAATACTCAGTTGTTACATAACGTTAGTGCAGTTATAACTTAATAATCTAGAAATAACAAAAAGAGTAAAGCTGTGGGAGGAAAAACTTGAACAGTTTCAGTGATAACTCGGGTAATCTGTTTATAAATCGAATAATATTTATACCATTGGTTAGAAACCACAGCTTTCTGAAAATGTAGTTGAGACGTATACACAAAGTACATTTTGGTAACATTGCTGTTAATTTTCAGTCAGTTAATACTCTGGAACTCAAAACGTCACATTATTTTTGATTTGTATGATGCGCATATGTTCCATAAAAAACTTTTGAAAAGGATTAAGATGAACACAAAATAGTCAGGAATTTAGTTTTATATGCATTATGTTTCATGTATACCTGTACTTCAATATTTATTATAATACATTCTTTTTTATTTTGACTCCTAAGTTTGG
>NW_013668834.1:23267-38013 GCF_000517525.1 Limulus polyphemus
TTTCTTTATCTGGTTACAGTGTAGAGAGCCTGTTTCTTTATCTGGTTACAGTGTAGAGAGCCTGTTTCTTTATCTGGTTACAGTGTAGAGAGCCTGTTTCTTTATCTGATTACAGTGTAGAGAGCCTGTTTCTTTATCTGGTTACAGTGTAGAGAGCCTGTTTCTTTATCTGGTTACAGTGTAGAGAGCCTGTTTCTTTATCTGATTACAGTGTTAGAGAAATTATAAACTTATTCCTATTAGCAACTTCATTTATTTTCAAATCTCAGTTCCATTAACTGGACTTAGAACGCGTAGATTTAGTAGTTTATTTCATTCTATACACTGATCGATCTGACTACTAATCTGTATTACGTACTAAAGCAACAGTTTGTTATTTGATGCTTTTAAAGACAAAATTGTACGTAATAAAACGGATACCACGTTGTAGATAGTCAGAAAAATAGATTGGCCAGGTTGCATTAGGGTAAGGTAAAATTTATTGGTTTATGGCCAGACAGGGGATGTTTATAAAGTTCTTATCATATGTTAAATATTCAGACAATAATTTGCTGTGTTAATAGGGCGTAGTTACTGAAATAACTGGATTTAGTTCTAATCTAATTTTGATTGTGTTTACTCTTCACGATCTCAATCAACGAGCGAGGAAACTCATGTAGAATCAGTTTATTAAAAGAAATTATTGCAAGTTTAATGAGGTCAGATTATACTATGTTTTAAAAGCTTTTTGTTGTTGCTCCTTTGTCGATGTTTTTATAAACCAATTGCACGTGGTGACGGACCACCAATTAAACACCGTATAAACAGAAGTTGATTCATTTGTGATCAATGAAGAATAATTTATAAATGATTGAAGACTGGCCGTTAGACAAGCCATCATTAATGGAGAATGTTGATTGAGTGTTTGTCTTGTTGCCAAGATTGATCGACTAATCGTTTGATAGATTGCTAAATAAGGGTCGTTGTTTGGACATTTGGAGGGACAACCCAGTATCTGTTTGGTTGGTAATATATTATTCGTCTCCGAAAGTTGCAGTTTTAGCGCTAATAATTGGCAAAGCATTGGAAATCAGTGGGTCTAATATCTGTGACTGTAAATGTATTTTTTCCCTTAACGCTAATAGTTGGCAAAGCATTGGAAATCAGTGGGTCTAATATCTGTGACTGTAAATGTATTTTTTCCCTTAACGCTAATAGTTGGCAAAGCATTGGAAATCAGTGGGTCTAATATCTGTGACTGTAAATGTATTTTTTCCCTTAACGCTAATAGTTGGCAAAGCATTGGAAATCAGTGGGTCTAATATCTGTGACTGTAAATGTATTTTTTCCCTTAACGCTAATAGTTGGCAAAGCATTGGAAATCAGTGGGTGTAATATTTGTGACTGTAAATGTTTTTTTCTTTTTCTTAACGCTAATAGTTGGCAAAGCATTGGAAATCAGTGGGTCTAATATCTGTGACTGTAAATGTTTTTTTTCTTTTTCTTAACGCTAATAGTTGGCAAAGCATTGGAAATCAGTGAGTCTAATATTTGTGACTGTAATTTTGTTTTTCATTTTCCTTTTAATTTGTTTACTACAGGTGTCATTAGAATATTGAACAAAGACCTCCTGGGCAGTAAGTGAGTTGTGGGAGACAAAGAAGATATATTTTTAAAGCTGGTAAATCCGTGATGAACAAGCTAAGAGAATATGCACATAAAAAAGACGCAATTTAACAAAATCATCCTTAAAAATGGAATATATAAATACAGTTGGTGTAAAACTGAAATATTATCTTATTACAAGTTACATCTTTTACAGCAAGGAAGATTATTTTTAAAACAGTTACGACGTTTCGATCACTGGTGCGATCATTCTGAAGTACACAAGTTTTCGCACCAGTGATCGAAACGTCATAACTGTTCTAAAAGTAGTCTTCCTTTCTGTAAAAGCTGTAACTTATAATAAAATAATACTTAACCAGTAAGTAAACTGAAATAGTTGAATCTATAGCTACAATAACAAGTATGTCGTATCCTGAGTTACATAATTATTGTTACTGTTGTACTGTGTAGCGTAGTACATAATTATTGTTACTGTTGTACTGTGTAGCGTAGTACATAATTATTGTTAATGTTGTACTGTGTAGCGTAGTACATAATTATTGTTAATGTTGTACTGTGTAACGCAGTACATAATTATTGTTAATGCTGTACTGTGTAACATAATACATAATTATTGTTAATGTTGTACTGTGTAGCGTAGTACATAATTATTGTTAATGTTGTACTGTGTAACGTAGTACATAATTATTGTTAATGTTGTACTGTGTAGCGTAGTACATAATTATTGTCAATGTTGTACTGTGTAACGCAGTACATAATTATTGTTAATTTTGTACTGTGTAACATAGTACATAATTATTGTTAATGTTGTACTGTGTAACGTAGTACATAATTATTGTTAATGTTGTACTGTGTAGCGTAATGTAACACTATTGTCAACATTAGACTGTGCAATGTAATGTAACTATTGTCAATATTGTACTGTACAATGTAATGTTATTATTGTTTAGTGTATAATTATTGTTGACTGTCCCGTGTAGTGTGACACCCGATGGGACAGCGGTTAGTCTACGGACTTATAACGCTAAATTCCGGGGTTCGATTCTCCGCGGTGAACACAGAAGATAGTCTAATATGGCTCTGAAGCAAACATACAAACAAACCTGTGTAGTGAATTAAATAGTTGTTAAAATTATGTACAAAACTGTAGTTATCACAGTGTCGTAGGATGTACAGATGATGATCATATCATACAGTGTCGTAGGATGTACTTTAGTATATTATGCTGTTTATATGGACGTGTACATGTATTTTATATCACGCTGTGCAGAAAGATGTGTAGATATACTTTCATGTATTTTATTGTGTCTAACGATGTTTACATCCTACTGTGTAGTAGGTTGTATAGACACTGTTAACATCATACCGTGTAGTAGGATGAATATATATGCTGTTAACATCATACTGTGCAGTGGGATTTATTACTGCAGTTCATATGAGCACCCTTAGAACATAGCTTTTTTTTTTTTTACAACTGTTGTTATGTGATGTGATTTTCGCCATCGCTCATCAAACCTCTTTATAGTCTTATAAAATAAACGTTTTTGACACATTTGTCCTTGAAGTTGACTTTACTGACCATGCCCACACATTGTAATAATCATACCTAAACGTGCCGAGCCAGATCGAAGCAGAGATAACGGTAATGATGGGGTTCAGCGCTAAATGAACTAAAGCAGCTGTTTCTTGTGACGTGACCCTTTGTTGGAGCTGATCTTGATGCGCAAGGGGGGGAGTCACTGTTTTCAGTCTTACTTTCACCCACTTTCACGATTATTTTGAAGTTAGTGTACAGCGACTGTATACAGAATGTTGTTTTAACTCACTTCTTTCACCAAAAAAAATATTTAAAAAGTATATCATTCAAAGCTGGCCTTGCACGATCCTTTGAAAACATATTTGCGTCTTATTTTTCTTTATGACGACTGTCTTGTGATACGTGGTTAAGGTTTAGAGTCTAGACCTCTTACGGAGACACAAGAACGATAATATTAACACGTTTATTTTATCCAGTGATTAGGACATAGAAAAAAATACGTAATTTATTAAACATGAGTAGATAAATACGTCATATTATGATATATCTCATAACAAAGTAAATATGTTGTATTTACTTTTGTGCGCCCTCTAGAGAGAGAAAAGTATTGCTATATATATGTGTGTTTTTAATAATCAAATATATGATTGATACGCATCATTTACATAATTATAGTTGCAGAAAATGCATTACAATATGTGGGTGTTGTTTGTAAAGATATATATATATACTATTAATCTTTAAGAATGTAATTATATTAATATCTACATTTATAAATTTCCTGTTTACCACGCTTATATGTACGGACTACCACATCTGGTTGATAAAGAAGTACAAAAGCTAAACTAAACGCGTGAACGAAGGAAGATGAAACTAAGAAACTGGTAACAACTAAGACGGCTTAAACTAAGGTTAAAAACTGAGACGGGTTAAAAATTAAGACATGCAAAAAACCAAGACGGGTAAAAACTAAGCCGGGTTAAAAATTAAGAGAGATTAAAATCTAAAAGGAGTTAAAAACTAAGAGAGGTTAAAACTAAGGTTAAAAACTGAGACGGGTTAAACACTAAAACAGGTTAAAAATTAAGAGAGGTTAAAACCTAAAAGGGGTTAAAAATTAAGAGAGGATTGGGGTTATTTAAACAGACAAGTAAAATAGAACTGGGGATTATTTTAACAGATTAGTAAAACAACTGAAGTTATTAAACAGTTAAAAACTAAATCAGCACCGCGAATTATATAAACGGACTGGTGAAAATTAAAACGGGACTTGAGATTATTTTACCAGTATGGTAAAACTACAACAGGACCAGAGATTACTGAAAGAGACTGGTAAAAATAAGATAGAATTTGAGGTTATATAAATAGGCTCCTAAAATTAATAGAGGACTGGCGATTATTTAAACAGACTGGGGAAAAATGGTAGGTTATTTAAACAGATTGGTAAAAGTTAAGACAGGACTAGAAGTTATTTAAACCATCTATTAAAAACTAAACAGTAGTGAAGATTATTTCAACAGGCTAGTAACAACTTAAACAGGACTGGAGTTTATTTAAACAGACTGGTAAGAACTAAAACAAGCCTGGAGATTATTTAAACAGACTGGCAAGAACTAAAATAGAGCTGGAGATTATTTAAACAGACTGGTAAGAACTAAAACAAGCCTGGAGATTATTTAAACAGACTGGCAAGAACTAAAATAGAGCTGGAGATTATTTAAACAGACTGGTAAGAACTGAAATAGGGCTGGAAATTATTTAAACAGACTGGTAAGAGCTGAAATAGGGCTGGAGATTATTTAAACAGTGTGGTTTGAATTTGGAGCAAATCTACACGAGAGCTATCTGCGCTAGCCGTCTCTAATTTAGCAGTAAAAGACTGGAGGGAAGGCAGCTATTCACCACCACCCACCGCTAACTCTTGAGCTACTCTTTTACCAACGAATAGTGGGATTGACCGTCACATTATAACGTCTTCACGGCTGAAGGGGCAAGCATGTTTGATGGGACGGGAATTCGAACCCGCAGATTGCGAGTCGAGCGCCTTAACCACCTGGCCATGCCAGACTTTATTTAAACAGACACATAAAACTAATGCAGGCCTTCGGGTTATTTAAGCAAACTGGTAATAACTAAAATAGGACTGGGGATTAAACAGACTGGCCATAAAAGAAACGTATTACACTCACAGACACACACACACTTATATTTACTAAATTGTTAGTCCTCCGTTGGGACAGCGGTAAGTTTACGAACTTACAACACTATAATCCGGGGTTCGATTCATCGTGGATACAGCAGTATTGTATGTTGGGGTTTTGCTTTAAAATAAACAAGTAAACTAAATCGTTAAAATATATAAAATAAAATGTTAAATAACTTGAGCCGTCTTTTTTTATCAAGTACCATTTAACACTTGCTATAAATTTAGTTAGACTGAAAACAAATTCTTAAGCTCCAAGTTTTAGTGTGAAATCTTAGTGGGCAACATACTCACTCGGTTGTTATGGAGGTAAGTGGAAGGTGGTAATGTCTGTTTCTGCATTTCAGTGTTCTTGCTTGCGCCTGCGCGATTTGCACTACCTAACCGGTTTACATATTTTGATCAAAATATAAACGAGGCCACTATATATCCATATTTACTACCGCAAGAATGCTCTAGTCCGGGTCACAATCTGCCAAAAATACATCAATTTTATAACTTTAAACTTACATTTAAATATAGCTTGAATAACAACAACACCAATAAAGGTAGACTCAACCAGAGTATTAACGTAACAGAGAATGAAAAAACAACACAACTAAATTAACCTTAAATAGTGGCAAAACATTCATTTTAATTCATAACAACCCACATCTGCTACAAAGCTCCACAAAGGGCTATCTACGCAATAACCGTCCCTAAGGGAAGGCAACTAGCAAACAGCACTCTCCGTCAACTCTTATGTGACCGAATTATGGGATTTGACCGCTACTTTTATAATGCAACCATGAGTCCAAAGTGTGGGGCCAGGCGTGGCCTACTGGTTAACGTGCTGTACTGTAGATCCGATGAATCCGACTGTAAATCCAAAGTGCGGAAAGAGATTTTGAGACAACAGGACGCAAACCATGAATCTCCGGATTCGCAGTCCGGGCAAGCTAACCGCTGATAAATCTCGCCACCAAATTACACAAATGACAGATGAGCTTACAGATAGTCAAGGCTGCCCCCCAGTGGCACAGCGGTATGTCTGCGGATTTACAATGCTAGAAACCGGGTTCCGATACCCGTGGTGGGCAGAGAACAGATAGCCCATTGTGTAGATTTGTGCTTAATTACAAACACACAAACGTTAGTTATCCTTGCTATGCAGACAGAAAGCAAGTTCTTCTATAAATTCAGTTGTTAGTCTTCATATAAGTATATTCCGTGATTTATTAGAACTTCATCAGTTTTAAAGTTTATGAATGGTTGCTTAGTTTGATGTAATATTACAAGTGTATATTTATTCTGTATAACTAAATAGCGGTTACAATAATTAATTTTTCGTTCATTTTCAAAACAGGAGTCGGGATTGTATTGATTACAGTTAGCGGAATCGCGATGAAACTGACGTCGCAAGACGCCCCCTCGTGTCGAGCGATGTTAGGCATACAGTCAGACAATCCAGAGCCTAACAGAAGGTTTGTGCCTCGAGTGCCACCTTACGGACGACCACATCACCCTTACGGAGGTTGGTATAGACGATATTTTCAGAGTACGCCTCGTCTGTACAGCTACTTATACAAACTCTTTTATTACCTCACACAATAAGTAAATGAACATTTAGCGCCTAAGAAGAAGAAAAAAAAAGGCTTAGAGTCTGTTTCTAGTTATGCACAAAGCCACACTAAGAACTATCGAAAATATGATTTAGTCTATCATTTCTAAATTAGGTACGGCTAGCGCAGATAGCCCTCAAGTAGCTCTGCGCGAAAATTACAAAAAAAAAACAACAACAACCAAACATCATGGAAGAATACTGTTTCGTCAAACGTATAGACCGTGTAAGACATCCACGGCCAAATGCAACAATATAGTTTTAGGAGTTTGATCTCCTCCAGCTTAGCACCCATTCGGTTTGAAGGTGAAAAGATTTCATGGATATTACCTAAAAAAACATTTTTTCGTTATCACGGTCAAAGGGCATTTTTTTGTAATTAATTCATTAATAATGAAGAAGTTCAGCCTTCGAGTTTCTGTAGTTGTGACTGAACTAATATGTGAGCTTGTTCTGTGGGAAGTAATGATACTGTGTGGGAAGTCACGTGCTCCCTTTTTAATCTGTCAACCAGGGTTAGCTAGCGTTCTTATTAATTACAACTACGACCAACGTGGCACTGAAATTAACTTGAAATTTATCCTTATTTTAACTATTATTAATGTGATTATGATGTGCAATCCCTATAGTAATCTCTTGGAAGTAATTACACACAATTAATTTCTCTAAGTGTTCGTAATAATTTATGAGCTTCATTATAGATTAAACCTTATCCCAATCTGACAAGAACAATTACAATATTTCTGACACTGTTTAAATATGTTTCTGCTAATTTAAAGATATAAAACGACTACTTATCTTTTAATTAATTCATTACGAAGTGTTTCTCAGATAATTTTGTTTTAAAAAAATGTATTATACGCTTAAGACAGTCGTTACATTGGAAAATTAAACTTTCCATACTACAAGCAGATTCATGTAAGACATTTTACAAACGTCTGTATAATCTTCATACTTCTTTTCCAACTTGTAGCTATGATGTATCCAGAATTCCAACATCGCCCTCCACCTCCTTCCTACCAAGCTTCCATGCAAGAATATCGTTTAAGACTGCTGCTCCTCGATCGTCAACAGGGGGCGTTATCTTCTTCGCTATCACCAGTGTCCCCGCCCCCTACGTATCGTTCACACCCTAGTAGCACTTTGCAGAGGTAAGGCAATTTTTCTTTCTTTCTTTTTACTAATACAGATAACTTATAGCATGAAACATAGTTTTCGAATGTATAGCAAATAAAACTAACATTTAAAATATATATGATATTTATCCTTTTTTTAAGTCTAAAGAATACAATATTACTATTTATTACATCTTAATATTTGGTTTGTTTTCACAACAACAAAAAGTAGCGTTTAAAACTCATATAAGATAACTAAAAACTGTTTGAACAATTGCTTTAATTATTCACATATTCAATAACTTCTGGTCAAAGTAACTACACACATAGATTAGAAGTGAAATGAATATTATCTTAATATATCATACATTCTCACTTATACGATTAGAATGCACTGATTTATCAATGGAATATTCTTGCTGTTAGCGATATTTTCGTCCGTAATTCCATTAATATATTAAACGTTGTAACCAACAGTTTTAATGAGAATAACATCAATGGGAGAATATAACTTGATTAGCTGGTACTTTCAGACACAAAACTAGCTTTTTAAAAAAAAACTGATTAAATATATTTCAATAAGAAAAAGGTTTGTGACAAGGTAACCACAAAGCTTGTCATATAGTCTGAACAACAGCTTATAAAATTTAAATTTTTTAGACTCAGTTCCAAGCTTTTTTTAAAAAAAAGAGTAGTAATGGTAAAGAAGATACCCACCTAAGATTATAACAATTTTTAAAGGCACAGGAATAAAAAGCTGTGAATTATAAAAAAAAAATAGGTGTAATTTGAGGAGTACAAGAAATGTAGTTTGTTATTTTGTCATTACAAAAATAGAATATAATTATAACATTTTTAATAGGCAGCCGTTGAACTTGGCGGAACGAGAGTGCAGCCGACCTCCAAGTTACCGCTCGCGAGCCAGTTCTGGTGCGGCGCTACGAGCGAGTTCGGACACATTGGAATCTCGTCGAAACGATACTCTTCACGAGAATGGTGGTTCACGAAATCATACTAGTCACAGCCGTAACGCATCCCTAACTTTAAGTTTTCTATCTCATGAATCTCTTTTTGTAGACTCCAACCACTCCCGTCCAACAGACTTAACCCAGTCCAGTCAGGCCGCGCCGCTCACGTCACCTAGTGATGGCAGTAGAAGCAGTGAAACCGATGAAAGTCTCGTATTACAAAGAGAAACTCAGATAAAAACTTACCGAACGACGTTGAGCAATAACCCACAGAATGTTCGAAAGAATAACGATATCCACAGGGTAACTATAGTGCAAACTACTGATTCTTCACACGTGGTAAACCAAGATGCTGTGGTTGTTTCGGTGAATGGACAAACACGGAGAACTTTAGTGTCGCCATCTACCGGCAATCAGGGAGAGGTAGAAATTCTTGCGCACGTATAATATTACATACCGAAAAGTTTCAGCATACAAACTCAGGCTGCGTAGCTTGTTTTTATTTCAATATTTTTGTATTTAAAAGTTTTCTATTATAATAATAAATAATATCATATCTATCATGTGTAAGTTATATTAGAAAGTTGATAAAACAAAGATACGACCCCTACTATCCGGTTACTTCATCGACATATATTTTCGATAAAGCTAACTAACTGCTAAATATAACTTTATTAAACTTAAAAAACAACCCTATCCCATATATTGACACAATTTTGAAATGCGCCTTGGTATTGTGGGTTCTCCCGTTTCAAAGTTTAATTCAAAATTATTAGTTTCCTTTTGAAAGAGTTGGGTGTAGAATGCTCTTTATAAACTTCCTAAATTGTAAGTCTTAAGAAAAGTTAATCTTTATGTTACAATGATATTTTTAACCGTCGAATTCATGATTTCTATTCAGCAAATGTTGATACGTTCTTATGTTTGGAAATTATTTCAGAGTTTACCAGATAATGTACATTTTAGCCAATCAAATTCATTAATATATATATATTACGAACCGTGATGTCTATTCGAGCGTTTATCTGTCTCCCGTTTGAAAAGCTGCGCACACATGCAAAGTTCAACATTCACTTTTGAAATGACGGGAGAACAGGCATGAATAATGTTGATGCCAAATTGTATTTCGCAAGCAGGATATTCTACACTAAATGGTCAGGAATTAATCACATTATCATTCAAATTTCAAAATGTGACGTAACTTAAAGAATAAAAATATAGATTTACCGTATGTTATTGTTGAGCGGCTCTTAGCATGACTGAAATGCTCAACAATTACTTTTTGCGGTGGGCGCTGTAAGTAGCTCAGAGCTTTGGCTCTGAGTGAAACCAAGAGTGCAACACATTTAACATTTTTAAAGTAAATGAAAATTTGATATTGATGGATTGACTTAAACTTTTCCCGTCACTAAGAACGGGTAGTTTGTTTGTATGGAATAATATTAATTCCTTACACATAAATATAAGCTAAGAAAGAATATTTTATGTGCTGCCATCTAGTGAAGCTTGTTGAAAGCATCTCAGAAATGTAAATTTGTAAAATTGGGAACGAACTAGCACTTATAAGTTATAATTCCGTAAAGTTTTTCTCCCTCCTTTGTGAACGACAAGCTTGGCCTATCTAAACTAGTCACTTTTTTTTACGTTTTGCCATTTTAAAATCATTTCTGCATTATTATGTTGGTGTGTTCTTACTGTTATTTATGTATTTGCACAAAATATTTCTTTAAATGGTAAGGAAATCGAGGGTATGATAAAGTTGGGCTCAAACAGATGTTTTCCTTTGAAAGAAATACACAAATATTGCTTCAACTGCACAAGAAAAAGTTAAAGTTTCCATTTTATTCATCAGGCTGTTAACAACAGTTCTAACTGGGTTTCTACTGTATTACAAAAACTTATGAAAGTAACGAACTTAATAATATATCAATCACGCTATATCAAGGTTTATGATTTTTTAACATAAAACATACTTATTTTAGTACAATGTTAAAGCATTTTTCGCCACTTACTCGGTAATATACCACGAAAATCGTAAGAAAAGTTATTGTTAGATGGCAGCACAAACTTTTTCAATCCATGTGGTTCAACGTTAAGCCTTAAGGCCTATATTGCTAAAATTGGGTTTTGATACCCATGGTGGGCACAGTATAGATAGCCCTAGTGTAGCTTTGCGCTTAACAACGAACAAACAAAATTAACGATTATCAAAATTGTTTAAAAATAATTAATCGACTTTGAATACTTAAGAAAAAAAACCAATAATTGAAAAATAATGTTCTTATATTATCAACTACGAAAGGCTGTACAGTAAACAATTAAAATGTAAGACTGATTTTCAAAATAGTTTCTTTGCACGTAAAATATCAAGTCAACGTTGGTGAATGTGTATCTTGAAGTTAGTTTCTCATTTTCAGTTTCTTATTGGGGAATGCAAAGCCAATATTATTTTTCGAATTTAAAGATTAATAGTACAGGCCCTTTGGTGATAAGTTCTCAACCAAATGCTAATAAACGTTCGCTTATTAAGGTTCGTTCATACAACCGATAAGTATTCACTAGAGAACAGAATATTATTATTTGAATATACATATGTACAGGGTCTGGCCACTTTATTAGGAACTATACCTAATCACGTATTGGGCTACCCTTTCCCGAATAATAGCCCTTATATGATGTGGCATAGAACCCTAAAGGTGCTGGAAGGTGTCCCAATGGAGTTACAGGTACGAAATTTTGGGTAGTACCGGAGCTATGATGGATGGGCAGGAGTTGTAATGAGCCTTGGAAACAAATTACAGAAAACAAAAAACAAAAGGGCTTCTTTGAAGTTTTCATACAAATCTTCCGCTGGGGGATGAGTGGGTAGGCCACCGTTAGCTCAGATGGATGGACAGGAGGTGTAATGAGCCTTGGAAACAAATTACAGAAAACTAAAAACAAAAGCGCTTCTTTGAAGTTTTCATACAAATCCCCAGCTGGGTGATGAGTGGGCAGGCCACCATTAGCTCAGGTATGCCAATGAGATGTCCTGAAGATTTTCCTCATTCAGTAATTGATATTATATGCAATTCATGGGATGATGTAGGCAGAAGATAGTGATGGTGAATGTGTCTTTCAAGTTCATCCCACAGATGCTTAAATTGATAGAGATCCAGGGATTGTAGTGGCCATGAGAGATTCCTGAAGTCTCCACCATGTTCCTCAAACTATGCATGCACAATCTGAGCACAGTGGACGGGAGCATAATCATCATGGAAATGTTTGTCCCTCTCAGGGTATGCATTTAATGAGAAATGATGCTGAAGTAAGCTGTGGCATTCATATTGCTTTCTAAAAGGACCAAGGATAGATACGTCAGGAAAACATGTCCCAAACCAACAGAATCCTGGACAGTTGGGATCACACAAGAGGGGCGAGTTATTCTTGTAGCTTTTTCCACATCTGTCTTCTCCCATCTGTTCAAAATAGGAAGAAGCATGATTCATTGGCCCACATCACCTTTCACCAGACCATATTAGTCCAATGTCTATACTCTTTACACCACTCAAGGTATTTTTTCTTGTTGATAACTTGGTCAAGTGGTTTATGTAATGGTCTCCTACTGCCATTGTCCATTTGTTTCAAAGTTTTTTGAAAGATGCAGCTAGAGAGTGGTGTGGATTTCTCTGCACTGAAAATCTGTCAGTTGGTTTGTTGTTTGACAGAATTTACCATCTTGTCTATTCTCCTTTGTCCTCTTTTTATCATAACATTTTGTGGCCACAACTGCTCCTCACAGCAGACATTTTACTCAACTCTTTCCAATGTTGATAAACTCAAGTGGCCACTGTCTTAGAACAGCCTACCTATGAAATTGTCTTGGTCGCCGTGGCACCTTTAGATATCTTTCCCCATATCTGCTAGATTGACTACAAATGTACTTGTTCGAGTTGCTTACAGTGCTGCAGGGATTACCTGACACATTATGTAATCAACGTAATTTACATGTGCAGTTCAAGTCAAGTCCTAGACTGAAAAAGTACATAGTGCCTAATAAAGTGGCCTGACCCTGTATGTAGGTATGTTATATACACACACACAAATGAATCATATTTTGGTTTGACATGAACTATTAACTTTGTCATCAAGTGGCATCAAGGATTTAACACACATATTAAAACACAAGTGATTTTTTAAAATATTTTTTTATGAAATACTATGTGTTATTATTCCTTTATATATTTCAAAATTTTCTAGAAATTATACATATACATATTTCTAGTGATTTTTTTAATGGAATAAAATAGATAGCCCTGGTCATTAGAAACTGAATAAATCATGTGATAAAAAAACACCTAAAAATATATGGGTTGTATGTCTTGACTTAGAGATTGCCAATAAAACTCATATTTAACCATCTTTCATTGCAAACTTATTATTTTCTTATATACATATCTCACAACATTCCAGGTTTGACAGTTTAAACAGATAAAACAAGCAGGATTTGATAGGACAATCACTTTGATCTACAAACTGTTGAAAAAGCAAAATGTTTCCTAACAAACAATGGCCAAATTATACAGTGGTACAGGAACTCGGAATTAGCAATCAAAGGGCCACAAGAAGTTTACCACATGAAGTGGCAAGAAAGTTCATCAACAAGTGGTGAAGTTCAAATTACAAAAAGGTTGCACTAGTATAAGATGAAAAAAAAAGACACAGAACTGTACATACTAAACCCAGGTTGGCCAGGTTTAATTTAATCCAGCTCTCCAAAAACTGAAGTATCCCTTAATTAAAAGTTAAGTTACTAAAATTAAAAATATCACTTATTTCACATTTTAAAGAAGCAGAGTATTATTGATATAATACTTGCATTATTTATTATGTATCTCTAAATGTATGGTGTATGGATATCACATGTGCCAGCATTCAAATAGCATTATAGAATCTAGAGTTCAAGACTGTTAATTAACAATATACCCCCTCCTGATTTGAAGTTAAACTGTTGTTTAAGTTAGCTTTATACAAAAAGAAAACAAAAAAATATCGATAAACATTAAGGATACAACTGATACACTTTATTATCTCTACATTCAAGTATACATCAAGAAGTACCTGAAATGTGATTAGTGATAACTTATATCTTTTTTATTATTATATTTCATATTAACAAGACAGAAACTATCCATACCTTATTTGTTACCATGCAATTAACCTAAAATAAAATCAAACTCTACATGAAATAACATGAATATTACACGATTTGAAATAACATTTGGAGATCATTAAGAAAAAAAAAAGACAAAAACAGTGGATTTCTTGATCAAATTGAGTCACTCTCAATCTTTTGACTAGCTGAAAAAAAACAATCTTAGCTCGTTTATGCTTTAGTAAATCCTTTTTTTTTCAATCCAGTTAATTTGTTTTTATTCTGTGCTATAACTTTAAGTCTTTTTTTTGTTCATCTTCAATTTATGCATTATCATGAAGACATGAATTTACCTTGCGAAAAAGACAACCAAGTTGAGTAGAGCTACTCTGCATGTTCTGTTGATAGCCTACTGACAAACATTTATTACAACCAAGTTGAGTAGAGCTACTCTGTATGTTCTGTTGATAGCCTACTGACAAACAATTTATTACAACCAAGTTGAGTAGAGCTACTCTGCATGTTCTGTTGATAGCCTACTGACAAACATTTATTACAACCAAGTTGAGTAGAGCTACTCTGCA
>NW_013668834.1:38034-98726 GCF_000517525.1 Limulus polyphemus
TGATAGCCTACCTGTACTAACATTATTACTAACCAAGTTTGAGTAGAGCTACTCTGTCATGTTCTAGTTGATAGCCTACTGACTAAACATTTATTACAACCAAGTTGAGTAGAGCTACTCTGCATGTTCTGTTGATAGCCTACTGACAAACATTTATTACAACCAAGTTGAGTAGAGCTACTCTGCATGTTCTGTTGATAGCCTACTGACAAACATTTATTACAAGAAGTATATTATATCAGTTAACAATAACAGTTATAGGAGTGTAGTAGGCCTTGCACAGTTTTGGTTGTAGCCATTGAGAACTTTATCAAGATCACTATACTGAAATACAGAAAATATCTTGTTCATAAATGCACACGAATTGGAGACTTTTATGCTTTTATCCCAATTCCATAAGGCAGGGAGAAGTGGCTAGTGTTTAGGAACATCAAACTGAAAATTCCACAGCTTCGATACGTTGATACAATGTGACAACTCAGCAAACCACACCATATTAGGTTAGCTTTTTTACCTCTGCACTTCTACTTCCATGCTAGGAGGTGACTGTGGTGTCTTGAAATTCCCAAAGGAATTGCTGATGGGGATGGTGGTGGTGCTGTTGTTGTTGTAGCCACAACCTGAATATGACGTAGAAGATGGGTAACAGTTCCCTGGAGGAGAATTACTCAATTTGTCAGATGCTGATAGTTTTGAGAAAGATAATAGCGTCTCAGGAAAATTTGGGGGCGTTGCAGGAGTGTTGGCTGGTGTACACATCTGGATAAATACAGAAAGATCTTAACAAGCTCAAATACATACCATCTGAACTCTCAGTAGTAAAGTCTTAGCACTATAGACCCTTCACATTAAAGACTCAACTATATCTATAGTTATGGTGTTATAAAGAGGAGTATTTGAGCACATACATATGTTTAATATCATGAATTATGCATGTTTAAACTCCAATTGAACAGCTGGATATATATCTTTTTTTTTAGGGGGAGGGGATAAAGTTTCTTCACTGTATTAAACTTTTTTCTTTTAAATAAATCTTATTTATTTCACCAAATTTGATTTTTAACTACTATTTCTAAGCTATTTGTGCGATAAACTGCTTGTGGGTCCATGACTTTATTGGGTCAAAGGATCCCTATTAACACATGAATCACACAAAAGTAAAATAAAGATATCATCAACACTGCAGTTAATCACACTAATTACTGCTATGGTCCTTTATGTATTTTACACAGGTTTGCTGTGGTCAGTTCTTTATCCCGAGTGTCGCAACAAGTAAAAACATAAAATTACTTTATATGATACAATTTGTAGATCCAACCTAGTGAACAGCTTAAAAACAAGTCATTACAATTTGAGGGTTAAAAAAATATTTCACAAACACACTATTATATACTTAGCTGATGCAACTGGAATCAAAAATTTAAATGGTGTTGTGAAGCCTTGTTTCTTATACCTTAAAAAAAAAGTTGATTTTTATAGAAAAATATGTTTGTGGTTATAAAAATGTATTTTATGTTTTTCTGTTAGATGATTATTGTGAATTTTTTTTAAAAATACATTGCACTAACTCTTAAGGAACTACTTTAGTACTGATTGTACTGATTAAATGGGCTAAGTTCCAAGACGTCATCAAAAATATTTACAGAGCATCCCCAACTAAAGTTGGAATTTCTCGAGAATTTTGTAGGCAACAAAGTTTTAATCCCGGTTCTATCTGAAATATGCAATTTCTGACACAATAAAAATGAACACTTTCTTTTTTATTTATTAAAACTTATTCATATTTTTAAACAAATTTTATTACAAAAACCCAATCACATACATGACCTCAATACTGTGGGCTGCAGTTAAAAGCATGACCTAACTGGCTTCTCAACACTGCATGCACACTGACCATTATGCACCATGTGCATCGACATCATGGTTTTAAGACTGTAACTCAAAACTACCTTGTTTTTGTGCCCGCCAGAACAGACAATGATTCAAGCCTGACTGACATCATATATTGAATAACTATCAATCTATCTAAAGTCAGATCATGTGATTAAAAAAAAAGTGATAGTAATTTTTCAGAGAAACAGACAGAAGAATTCAAATTACCAAGATAATACTATACATATCCTGAAATCCTTGTGGTCTTTATCCTTTCATTCTATAAAATGTTTATTATGTTTTACCTATGTATGATCTACATTATGTGATACACGTAACATATGTGTGCTTATTGTGGACTTACTTGCAAATGTAAGTCTTCTTATCAATTATAATTTGTTTATTATGTAGTTAACTATTTAAGTATTTTATTTCTTTAAATTTATAGATTTTAATACCTTTACATTTAGCTTCCGAATAGTACCGATGAAATGATTTCCCAAGTCATTTATGATAGAGTGACCTTCTGAGTAAGTCATGATTTACTGATCTTCTGAATATCAAAGTACTGATGTAATGATCTCCTAAATAAGTTATGATATAGTGACCTCCTGAACCAAAGCACTGACATAATGATCTCCTAAGTCAAAAATTTCTACATTACACAAATCTTTCTCATTCTACTTACGCAATGTTTCTGTGAACCTTACAAGTCTATCTTTTTTACCAGCCCATGATCTGGGACCATCATATCATTCATAAATACTGTACTGATTACCTTAGACACATCAGGAAATCCCCTCACATCAATATACAATTTAAAATACAAATAACTTGTCTCCAGTATTCATATCCAACCATCAGACACCTGAATGCTTATTTCATACAAATGACAGTAATTCAGATCTGCACTTTTGTATGTCATTTCTTATGTTTCTATACACAATAAATATACATTTTGTGAGCTTCACCCTATTGTAAAAACCAAATATTACATTAAGTAAAGTTAAAATAACAAAATAGCCAAAACTTGCAAGTAGTCCTATGTAGGGAGCATATATGTAATATATATGGACACACACAAACACACATATTCACTTTCAAGAATCTTATTATATACTGTGGATATAATATATTCAATGATTAATCACCTTATTCTACTTCTTGTTTTCATTCCCAAGTCGTTTTTTTTTACTTGATTTATAAGTGTTCTGAAAGCTATAAGAGTATCACATATTATGCAATAATGAACACGAAAAGCTTTGCAAGAGCAATCATGTTTAGTTGCAGAGTGTAATAAACCACAAAAAAAGAAATGCATATTGAATAACACAATATCAAGTTAATATTCTTCAATTGATCACATTTCACTCAGTTCCTAGGGATCAGATAACAAACAAAAGCTATAACAATTTTACATTTGTTTTTTGGAACATTAGAATTTTTTAAGTGACACCTGATGTATCAGTGTTTTAAATTCAAGAAACTGTGTAAAAATTAACTGTATATATGTACTCAGTAAGTGTTTTAATATTGAAAATATTACACTGTGTACTAAAAATGTATTTTAGATGTATTGTTTTCATTCCAGGATTTCAATCATGTTCAACATACAAAGGCAAAGAAAATCTTAAATGTTTCTAGGTGGTGTTCATAAAGTACACATGTACGTGTACAGTTTTGACATCTATATGCTTGAATTTACAAAAACATCAGTTTGGTTTATTAATTAATTGTAAGTCTGTGTTACTTTTGTAAGGGAGACTATACACAATCTAGATTTTTAGTATACTTAAACTGGTCTTTGTTCTCTACACTAGTGCTTTGCACTTCACTGACTCTTTTGGTGCAGGTCACTTGATCTCTTTCTTGGAAAGGTAAAACAGAGAAATGATGCACTGATCTAGTACTGGTTTTAGCCACGAACTCAGATTAAAGGCCAGAACTTTTTAAATGGTATTAAACTTTACACTGTTATTTGGGAAGAAAGAGTTTACCAGAAATCAAGGTCAGATAATAATAACAAAAAACGCCAGGGTTCTCATAAGTTATTGAAAATCAGTCAGGTCCAACAGAGGTAATAGCTGTTGCTTTTTTTGTCTTTAGTCCTAAAGGTTTTATGTGGTATGAAAGTTACACTATCCTTGGCTTTACTGATCATCATTAAAGCTTCTAGCTTGCATTTCAATTTTGGTATGAAAGCAGTGGATAAAAAAAAAAAAAGCAGGCTTTGGTAATAAGACACCTGGTTGTCATAAATGTAACTGCTTAACTGCTGCTGGACAAGGCTATTTATTAGCTAAAAAGTCTATTTTATAGAAATAATACAGCCTACAAAAAAAGGTATTTTGAGGCAACAAACTGATCAAGTAAATTAACAAGTTACAATAAGATTATTTGTGTTTGTTTGTTTTAGAGTAAAGCCACATTGGGCTATCTCCTGTGTCCATCACGGGGAATCAAACCCTGGATTTTAGCATGTAAATCCACAAACTTACAGCTGTCCCACCAGGGGACATTACAATCAGAATTATTAGATCTAAAACTCGATGGCTCTCTTGTCCAAAAAAATTCAATCACTGGGAATCAAACCCTGGATTTTAGCATGTAAATCCACAAACTTACAGCTGTTCCACCAGGGGACATTACAATCAGAATTATTAGATCTACAACTCGATGGCTCTCTTGTCCAAAAAATTCAATACCGAGACCTCAAGATGCAGAAGGTGCTGAGGATCAGAAGAAGGACAAAGAGGAGACAAAGGAGGAAGAGTAATAATGGCTGGAGACAATTTGTACCTGATGATGACAAAACCTTGTCGAAACGTTGTACATTTGCTGCTACGTTAAACTTATATTAAAAGTTTTTCTTCATTACCCATTCAAGCCGTCTCCAGCCATTATTAGTCTCAAAGTGGGTTCCTCAGTCACCGAAAAAGGAGGAAGAGATGAGAAAAGCCTTGTTTAAGAACTGGAATGATCCACTAAACGGCTGCAAATGGGGTACAGAGGTCTGAAAACAGAAATAATTGAGCCCCATGAGGTCTCAGTCAAATAGATATAAAGGAAGATAGTCATCAATGAGACATGCAACGGCAACTCGATGGAAGGGGAATGGAGAGAGAGGAAGAAAAGGGATGAGAGTTGGGAAAAGAGAGACAGGTGGAGGGTTTACGGGGGTCAAGGAACATGCATGGATTCTTGAAAAACCAAGGAAGAAAGGGTGGTTGGTGTTGGTTAGGAACACCAACAAAGACTTCAGGAAAAGAGAAGGAGCCAGACAGAGGTCACAGAGGTTAAGGAAGATGAACAGCAGAAAGAAGAATGTCACATCCAAAAAAAAAGTCAATACAACAGAGGAACCAAGTAAGCAGGGACACAGCAGAAGATTAAACTCTGGTCAAGGTATTGAAAAGTACCAGTCATAGATCTCCAGAAAACTATCTGGATCAAGGTGTAGGGTTTCAGAAAGAAGATGAAGAGAGGATAGGTAACAAAGGAGATGGGAAATAAAAAAGGCAAGGATATGAAAATGCATCACTAGAGAGATTATTAGAGAGAGGGAGTCAGACCCCAAGTGCATAAAAGAGACTCCAGGGATTGAGAATCCATGAATGGAAAAGGGGAACTCCCATAAGCTATGTCAAAGGAATCTGTGAGTGGAGAAGACAACGCATTTGAGAGTGTGAATAAAGCTGTTCCAGAAATGTATCAGTGTGTACACACATGTCTGAAAGAGGAGGAAAAACTAAATACTCCTCAGCCTGAAAAGCATGTAGTAAGGAACAGGGAAAATTAAAAAACAGAAAGTAAAGAACAAACCTGAAAAATCAAATCCACAAAGAGATGTGTAGGAGGAACATTGTCCTTTACAGGTAAAGAGAAGCCTAGTGCAAGTTCGGAAGTGGAAAGAGCTGATCAAAATTATCATCATTATTGTTGGATTCAGAAAGCAGGAATGCACTTCCAATGCAAGGACAGGGAGATAAGGCAATGAAGGCATTAACAAACCCATGACACCTTGGCAGTAACATCCTCCACAGTCAATCTGCCTCCAGTGGCCACAGACAAAGTAGGGTCAGTGTTAGCAACATCGCCAGAACCTCAGGAGGAGGAAATAGTCACCATCACTTGAGAATTCATTGTTATTAAAGGAATTTTCCTGAACAATTATTTTTATGTAGTAACTTAAAGAAGATGTAGGTTGAAATCAAATTCAATAAAATGAATGAAAGTTAACATTGGAATACAAGCAGCACAAATCTCACTACACTGAACAAAGTTTAAACTTTGAAAAACACATCTGTTGAAGACAGTGCTGAGGAAAAGAAGTTAATTTTAAGTGCTAATACATAAGTGCTAATACTTATGAAGATCTACTGTGCATGGAGGATGTGTCACCCTCTTACTGGTAGAGGGCTACTGTCACATGATCATTACATCAAGCATTAGTGCTGTTCACATTAAAATGTGTCTTAGATGGGAGAGAGCTCAAGGCTAGTGGCATGCACAAAATCTGAAAGGCAGATGTGTGAGGAATAGCTTCTTTGTGCTGAGAAGAAGGATGTTGTTTAAGATCTGAGAATTCCAACATCCACATGAAAATTGGAGAAAGATGTTTTACAGTTTCTTGTCAACTCTGGCTTAACTACAGATCTTACAATAACATAGTCTGATTGCTATTTTGGAAAGAGCAACTATATAAGAGCATGTTTGGACACTGACACCACTCTATTCACTAGTGCAACTATATATATGTGTATATTCAGAATCCAAGAGTATAACAATTAATCACTGAGGCATCCAACACTCAGAAATTTGACAGTCCAGTAATTTCTCATCAGTTACAATTACAAATGTTCAGGTTTGATCCTGTCATACTGTAACTGTCTCAAAAAGTGGTAAGGCCCAGATACTTCCACAGACCTGTGAGACACTGTGATTATATTAATCTAACTCAGTTAAACAGTGAACGTATTATGTTTGGTTACTGACAAATTGAACTGCTGTATGTCAAACTGCTGCAACATTTTATGTTAGCTAGTTACCTTTTGCATCTGAGCAGTAATCAGAGTTGTGGGGGTTACATAAAAGGATAAAATTATAGCATCAAGGTCTGAGTAATTTAGTGTGAGAAGTAGAGTTGGGCAATGAACCCGATTAAGTGATTATGAAAAATAATCAGTTAATCAAAGTTACAATTAAATTGATCAATGTTAAAAACATAATCAACTAACTGACATACTGCCATTATGATTTCTCATTACTATTTTCAATTAATTCAAGTTTCTTCAGCTTAATCATTAGTGTCCCAACTCATGAAAATAAATAACTAATTGAAATTCAGGTTTCCTATTATTATTATTTTTTCATATTCCAACTATCCAATTAATTGAAATACTGCCATTATGATTTATAATTATTATTATTATTTTTATTAATTCAAGTTTCCCCAACTTCAAAACAACATGACCAGGAGATTCACAGGGTTGCTTCGTGATTCTAATTGCCACAAAACATGCTCGCCCTTTCAGTCATGGACATTATATTGATTTTTTTTGTATTTGAGTTATGACAAATCCACTAAGACTTTGATTATTTGGTTGCCATTTTATGACACAAAGCAACAGGGCTATCTGTGCCAAACAACTGGTAAAAATTTCAAAGGTTAAAGATTATAAAATGTAAAAAGAAATCAAAACTAAACAAAGTTGAAAATCAGGTAGAAATATGTAAATAGAATTAAAAAGGCCTAAAACCTGCAAAAAGCGAAATACATGGTCAAGTTGGACAGTGTCATCATCACCAATGACACCGTCAATGTCAGGGGTAAACCCTTAGAAAGTGTATGCCAAAAATGGTGCAGCTGCTCATGGTCTTAATGACGGCATGGCAGTAAAATGTAGGCTATTGTGACTTGGGTCAGTACCAGATAAAAGAAAATGATGAGTTAAAAAACTGTGACTAATGCATAGCCTTGCCAGGACCACTTCCTCCTTCCGATCCTTACGGAAACAAAATGGCCAAAGAGCAAGAGAAGGTTTGAGCTGGAAAAGCTTGTTATGCCAACTGGTGCAAAGCCACTCCTTGAATAAAGGACTGTAGTCCATATATGGGACTGGCATAGCAGTAAAGGCACCAGAGCAGACGGACTTAGCTGCGGTGTCAGCGAACTCGTTCTCACGAATACCCACGTGGCCAGGTATCCAGAGAAACTGGATGGAAACAGAAGATAGAGAAATATGGGCCAGTTGTTGTTGAATATCGATGAGAACAGAGTGAGAACTAACATTAAGTGATTCCAGGGCCAGTAGAGAGCTAAGAGAGTCAGTGTAAATAGTACAATCTCTGTAATACATAGCTTTTACATGATCCAGAGCAAGATAAATGGTATACAACTCAGCAGTGAACACAGAAATTGTAGAGGGGATCCTATGAGTAACCACCGAGCCACAATAAACCATGGCAGAGCCCACAGAGTCAACTGATTTCGAACCATCCATATAAACGAGAATAGAAGAATGGTTCGAAAGATGTTCAGCAAAGAGAAGACGATACTTCCAATCAGGAATATCCGCCTTCTCGGCTGACTCAGGGGAAGGTCACATTCAGGGATGGCAATAAGCCATTGTGAAATAGGCTGATCATTGGGGACAGCAACGTCATCCAGTGACAGACCCAATTCAGCCAGTTGTGCCTGGATATGAAGGCCAAAGGTAGGAATTGCAGACCGTCTGTTCTGAAATAGCGCAGCCCACCAAGGAATAAAGACACAATCCCAGGTGATATGCTGTGGTGAAGAGTGAAGCTTGGTAGCATACTGCAGAGAAAGTTGCAAACAGCAGAGGGGAAGAGGAGGTTCGTGGGACTCAGACTGGACTGGAGGAATTGCAGACGATCTGTTCTGAAAGAGCACAGCCCACCAAGGAAGAAAGACACAATCCCAAGTGAGATGCTGTGATAAGGATTGAAGCTTGGTAGCATGCTGCAGAGAAAGTTGCAAACAGCAGAGATGAAGAGGACGTTCGTGGGACTCAGTGTACAAACACCGGACTGGAGAAGTAAGGAAAGCTCCCGTACAGAGCTGAAGATGGTGAATGGGGTTCAGAATCTTCAAGGTTGATGTCCTGACAGAACCATAGACCAGAGACTCATAGTCCAGTTTGGATCGAATAAGAGTTCAATAAATCTTGAGCATAGAACATCGATCCGCTCTCCACAAAGTGGAAAAGAGGACATGGAGTATGTTCAGTCCTTGTGCACTTGACTCATAGCTGCTTTATGTGAGGAATGAAAGTAAGTTTATGGTCAAAGACAAGCCCCAAGAACTTTGCTTCAGGGACTACGGGAAGAACAACAACAATCGGGGTGTAGACTCCATTGGTGGCAAAAGTGCATACAAACGGTTTTGGAAAAAGAAAAGATAAAACTGTTTGCTGTGGTCCACTTCAACAAGCAATTGAGGGCAGTCTGAAGCTGCTGCTCAATAAACCTCATGTTCAATGACTGACACATGAGATTTGGAAGTCGTAGACATAAGAGTCCTTTAGCAACAGTAGTACGAATTCTGTAGTGATAGCATTGATCTTGACACTGAAAAGTGTGACACAGCCCTGAGGGATTCCAAGTTCCTGTGTGAAAGAATGGGAAAGTGTCAAACCCACACAGACTCGGAATCACCTGTTGAGTAAAAAGTTCAGCAAAAAAGTGGGTAGATTGCCCCACAACCCATATGAGTGGAGGTCCCGCAAAATGCCGTACCTCCACGTAGCGTAGTAAGCCTTCTCAAGATCGAAGAAAACAAACCAAATGTTCCATCTTCAGAAAGGCTTCCCTGATCGAGGTTTCAAATCGAATCAGGTAGTCCACGGTGTAGTGCTGTCGACGGAACCCACACTGGGTGGGCATGAGGAGGTTGGTTGATTTAAGGAACCAAACAAGACAAGCATTAACCATCCTCTCTAAAACCTTATAGAGACAGCTAGTCAAAGCAATTGGATTATAATTAGAAGAAATCTTAGAAGGCATAGAGAAAGGAAGGACAATAGCCACTAAGACAACTAGCCAAGTTCCATAATTTTGAGCTGCTGGCCAGCAACACCCATTACCAACTCTTGAATTAATCTTTTATCAGCGAATAAGAGGATTGAACATGACATTATAATGCCCTTATGATGGAAAGGGCAAACATGTTTTGTGGCACCAGGTATCATAGTGATATGATACTCAAACCGTATTGTGAATCCATGATACAATTGTATCAATACATCGTCTGATATCATACAATTTATGTATCTTCATGAAACTTGGCAAGCTTTTAGTAAACATTACAGGTCTTTTGTACAGAAAATATCATAACTTCTAAGAAATAATTTTTGCTAAAAATTAATGATTCAATAAAGGAAGATGAGTATTGAGTACTACATGTTGTCTTCATTTCTTTTATCAAAAACATTACATGCAAAGTAACATAAATTAACAATAACACAATAGAGAGACAGATATTAACTTTTTTTTTATTTTACTTCTCTTGTCAGCTGCCATTTAGTTGATCAAACCTGAGAATTTGAAAAAACAACGTAAAGTGTGAAGTACTTAAATAACACAATATTAGTAATTGGATAATAAATTATAGAAAAGACTGTCAAACTTTGTAAGGAACTGTTGGTAAAACTTCTATATTTAGATATGTATCATATTGACTACTATGATGAGATATGCACCCCTAATATCTGCAATACTTAATTCTCATGGCAACTATGCTAAGTACCAAACAGTGCTACCCTGGAGATTATTATAATGTGATGTTCGAACTTATTTGTTGGTAAAGACAGTAGCCCAAGAGTTCTTCTAGCAAGCAGTTCAAAATTAAGGATGTAGCAGATAGCCTTAGTAATTTGCCATAACTCATATAAACTTGTACAGGTTCAGATACATATCAACTAAACTTACACACAACATACAAGCTATTACTACTTCCCTAGGAGTGACATTATGCATTAATTCTGCTTTTACACAACCAGCAAATGTGAGGGCATGGTCTAGTGGCCGTTAGATAAATAAGTAGACAAAGTGATGGCTGTTGCTTATGATTATCTTCTTTAGATTAACCTTATGGTTACGGGCTACTCCTCATATGGAGAATGATACACAGTTCAACAATACTTACAATAACTCTGAGCATTCTTAACATATCTTCACAACAATTGGTAAGATTTTGTTAAAGATTACAAGTATTTTCTACAAAAAGAATGAGTTTGTTTTAGTTAAATGTTTTCACTAAAGATTTGTTATTTTTGTACTGTAGTTATTTGCACTCAGACTCTGAATATTTCAAGTATTATCATCATATATTGTGCATTGAAATGCTTAAAATTAAAAATAGAAAAAATGTACGTGTATACCTTTTAATTTTTTGTTGAATAATCTTAAAAAATATTATTTCGATTATATTCTTAATTGCAAATTTTTACTTTGTTTCATATATAGTTTATTTTTGATGTTCTATTTTCCTTTTCTGTCCTTTAGCATTATTACTTATTGCAACACACATCAATGGGCAATATTAGGGTATCATAGGCAGAGACATTTTAGCCTTCATCAGAATGTTGGGACAATCGCCTGATGAACTGAGGCAGTTTGGCTTACATTGTAGAAAATTATTAAACCTTTATAATATGCATTTTAAAACATAAATAAAATACATAATTAACTGAAATATAAAAGTAAAACTTAAATACAATTTAATTATCTATCAAACTTACATACTTATAGATGAAAAATAATGCTAGTGCTAGCAAGGACAAAAGCAGCAACAATGCTAAGAGCAGATTGACAAGTTTGGAATTCTTCGTGTCAATTTCAAAGTAAATTCTTTGTGCCAATTTCAAAGTAACTATTAGGAGATTGTATTTTAAAACGTGGTCTTTGTATTGATCATAAACATCTAGCTCAACTAAGTATAATTGGCTGAGAAATCACAACTCTATGTGTTGAAAGTGGGCGAGGCATCTGTCAAGAATTCCAAGAAATGTACTCTAAGAAGCTTAAAAGAAAAATGTGTAAACAGAACAATTAACCTAGATTCTATTTATACATGGTAGGTCAGCGTATGTCAAGTTTAATAATTTTTCTTTAAGGTTTCTTTTGAAATAAAGGAATTAAATCTTAGATAATATAAAACTTTGAACTATAATGTAAACTTTAATGCTAATTTCAATGGCACACATTGCTACTAAGATCGCTTAATTGAATTTGGAATGTAACAAAGTAAAATCTTGTGACATGCATAGTGGGTTTGCTATTTGGCAATTAACCAAATTTTTTGTAAGGAAGATAGAAAATGGCATCCATAAATAGAAAGCTTTCTTTCTCGCTAGTGAATCAAATAAAGGGAAGCTGCACCACAGACCTCAAGTCTCAGTGGACACAGATGCTAAATGTGAAGTGCATTTCCTGTGCAAATTTGGCTGTGTATTTTGTCTTAATATGAAAAGCCAAGTTTGCCCCTGTATGAGAGTAGATGTTTAGAAGATCATAGAAAGAATTAAGGGAACTTAGAGACTTATACGTTTAACGTATTAACTTGCTTAGTTCAAACTTTAAGACTCTTTGTTTCAATTTGGTGAAACTTACAAGTTTGACATTCAGTTTATTTTTGTTCTTTAACTTGGAATTTTATAATATTAAGTTCAGCATTATTTTTCCTCGAGTTTAAAAGTAATGTTAATTAATACCTGTACAACCAATTAAATATATGAAGATACAAAGAAACTCTTTAAGAAAAAACAAAATACTAGAAACACTTATTGAGAAATGAGACACCACACACAACTTGGGATGTTTGACATGAATTAAACTATTAAAAATCTTGAAAAAGCTAACTGTTCTGGAATTTAATGAATGTTCATTAAATAAACAATTTACTAATCCCATACATATACAATTATATCTAAATACTTAAAACATCACAAACAAAAAAATTTAAATACTTACTGCATTAAAATGCCCATTCTGCTGGGAATAGTTTGGTACTGCAGCTTCTTGGAAAAAAATACTCAGTGCAGTCTAAGAAAAAAAAATCTATGTTAATGATCTAAGAAAAAATTAAATATGATGTATAAAGTCACACAATTAACTATTATGTTACATATCTAAATCATCCAGAATATGTAATACTTAAAACATTATTTTTGACACAATTAATGTAAAATTAGATTTGTGAAGAAAAGTAGCATGTAATCAAATGTGCAATATCAGCCTTGGTACAGGAATTTCCCTGACAAACAAAAGATATTGAGAAAATGGAAGTGCACATGTGTGAAAAGTAATTAGTATGGATGGGTAAAGTAATTCCAAAAAAAGTTAATAACTAGTGTGCATGCATTAAATCAAGTGAAAGATTTTGTTAGTACAGTCATTTTTTAATCTTAAAAACAATTACTCATGTGCACATGTAACAAAACAGTACATCATGTCTTCCCAGTATAATACCTTGACTAAATAGTTCACTTCATATTACATCATACATGATTCTTAAGACACACCTTGCCACTCCAAGAGACCCCCTTGAACCCACAGAAGACGTGTGTATCTTGGCCCTTGAGTTACAATGTACAACCACAAACTCCATAACAAAAGAAGTGTACAGTTTATACTAATACTTTCGTATATATATGTACCGTGAATGTAATTTCCTCATTGATCAGTCACTAATTAGATCAAAATTAAGATTTAATAATAACTCCGCAAAGAACAAACATCAAAGAAGCAAACTAAAAACCAATTTTACCAGTGGTTGATGGAGATTAAATCTGGTACATAGAGAATTGGTACAAGAGTAGCTGTATACTTGTGCCTCCATTGCAGTTAAATCAGTCAGTGAAGTCTCAGTTTCAAAACATTTCTTTAGGAACACGATTTTATTAACAAGGAGGATGAAACTAATATTTATTTTAACATTGGAAATGTCATACTCCTCTTTTCCCCCTTAATTTGAGCACTATGTCCACCTAAAGGAAGCACATATATCTCTGATATACCAGAAGTCAAAAGTATGTTATAAATACAACTTTATACCTCTTGATAGTTCATCAAAAACCTAAAACCCCAGCCAACATTCACAGCTCTAGAGACACACATCAGAAAACCTTGACACTTGAGGAAAACCTCTAGTAACCATACACAAAGTCAAACCCAACAAGTTCATAAACATTAATTAGGAAGTTCTTACATGTATGTACCTCATAGGATGGGCTGGAAGAGATCTACAACAAAAGAAACTAGCCATCAGTTAATCTGGTAAAACAATGTTTCCACTGGAAGTTAATTTACTCCCAAACTTTTTAATGTCTAATCTGTCCCCATCATTTCTGTTAAAGGTTGTCAACAGCTAGACTTGTGTCTCACAAGCAGGCATGATATCCTGGTACTCTCCTGGACCAACCCAGTAAAAACATAAGAAAAAGGAACAAAATCATTTTGTTGAACTCAAAGACTAATGATTTTTATAGCAAGCCACCCATCCTTCATAGGTTAGAATAGTCAAAGTGAACTGAAATGTTTAACCAAAAATATATCACACATATGTTCATTTTGTTTATTCTCACTATCATATGCAATCATGAAGATGGAGTGAGCATAATGTTAAAGTTGCAAAATTAATATCTGCTTGTTATACAATTGAGACAAACTCCTGTCCATCCACAAACAATGCTCCAGACCTTTAAAGCCTGTGCCATCACCAAATATATAGAAAGAAAAAGTAGAAAAGGTCCTTAACCAATATTTCTGGAACAGTATCTAAATGATATTGCCTGTAGCTGTGTTTCATCTTTGTTATCCTGAAATGAACCAAAACAGAAGTTTTTGTGACAATTCAGGAAATTCCAAAGATGTATTTGACTTGCAAGTTCACAGAGAGCCTGCCATACATTTATAGATTAACATATAATCTATTATGTTCCAGTGTTTCTGAAGTTGAACCTCAAAAGCCTCGAAATACTAGTTTAAAACATTTTTACACATTTAATTCTTTTTGTCTGTCAAAAAGAAATGCACCCAATTTCTTTGCTGAAAAGTGTTTAGACTGAAATATAAAACATGATATTGGACAACAGAATATCTCTGAAATATATATTACTTTCCCAAATTCATATTAACAATTTGTTTTTGTTCTAAACCTGTTTTTTTTATATCTGCTTTTTACACATTTAATTTTTTTTGATGAAATATTTTACACTGTACTGGACAAAGAAATATTTTCTCTGAAATTAATATTACTCTTCCAAATTCATATAGAGGCTGTTATTTAGTAGTTGTAGCTTTGTTCATTTTCAAGGTTAAAACTCGCAGCTTTCTCAATATAGTTATAAACTAAATCTGATTTAAGTATATTCAGTATATGACACACCTTGTTTCTGTGCAGAAGATTTTACAGTGCCTTAAAACTTAAATCGGATTTAACTTAAGTTTTTACGAAAGCTGCAAGTTTAACCTTATACTATAGTTATACTGTCAGTGTCATTATAATTTATATACTGATGACATAATGATAATGTGATAAACGCCGTTAATAACGATGTATTGTACGAATAATGCACTTTTTCACTTTCATTGTTTCAGTAAAATAACAAGTTATAACTTATGCATTTCATTCTTTAAAATTTAACCTAACGTTAGATTGGTTTCTGCAACGGCATAAATAATGCATACTGCCATATTTGGTTCGTAAAATTTAAAGACGATCAGTTTGGGAAATGTCAACTTACTTCAAATTGCCAATGTGCCGCTTGAAGTAACTGCTTTGCTTGTTTTCTTGCACATCCAGCGGCCAGAACAAATTGATTTATCATAACTTGTTCTCTCAATGAATCCATGTTAGAGAAGATTGAAAAGATACTTCAACTTTTAGATCTCCCTGAATTACTTTATATCCATCCAGTTACATTGTTTTGTCACTACAATCATAACACACACTACTATATCTGCTATATGACGTCATGTCCTTGAATGCAGTTGGTAGCGTGTTTTCTACTGTTTACAAACAAGTAAATTATATAGTTCTTATAACAATACAAAACAAGTTTTGAAACAACTACTCAACCGAGTCTTTGTTTACGCGAGAAGCACAAAAAATTATGATGTGAAAATTAAAATGTGTAGTTTTCGAATATATAAAACAAATCACGAAATGGAATAATATAAAAATTTTCCTAACACAGCACTCCGTTTTTTTTTCTTTTTCCGATGACATTTTGGGTTAATGCCTTTGGCTTTTTCGTGTTCCAGTTCTAAGTTAGACACAAAATTATGGCTTACATAATCGGAAAAAAAGATAATTAAAAACTACACAAAAGCGCATTTGTCGATAGATGTTATAACCAAATAATAGTGTTTTTGAAATATTGTACAATAAATCATCATAAGCAGGAGTGTCGAGAGCCAGAATGGGCCCCGGGGCAAACATCCTCGCTGGACCCCCTTTTTTTTCTACATTTTAAAGAACTTATGAAAAAGAATATCCTAAATTAGAACAGAAACGAGCTCATAAACAAGGCAAAATGATAACAACAGGCGCTTTTAGCTCACAGTATAAGCGTAAAAACGTTAATAGAGTAACAACAGATTTCATTCGCCCGGGCCCCTGGGCAGTTAGTCCCTTTGCCCCTATCGGCGGGCCTTTATATAAGAAAAACTTGATGACAAATGGTAAATTGTGTTATACATAGCAACAGCACGTACAATGGTTGTTGCCTGTGTTACACAAAGCAAATTAACATTATGAGGCATAAACAATTTCGAGTATTTGTAATGTGAAATCAACATGAGTAAACATTTGCAAATTCTCAATACATATACATATAATTTAACTTAAGGACAACAGGGGATCTGCTGGTCCATTTAGGCCGTCTCATCTACTCTAAAATAAGTATATAAAATCTCAAAGCTAACCCTTATAATTCAAATATTTATCAAGTCTTCCCTTAAATTAACTGCTTCCACCACATCTGAAGGCAACCCATTTCCAATGTCAACTACCCTATTAAAAAATGAAGCTTAGCTAAAAATAACTTCTACCCTGCCAAAATGTATATTTGTGTCTCCTAGTCTTACCATACTACCAATAAATGCGAAAAAGAGATAATGCATCAACATTATTAATTCCCTTATCAATCTTGAACACTTTAATCAAATCGCTCTAAACCCTCTTTTTTTTTCAAGAGAAAACAATTTCAGAGATCCTAACATATTTTAATATCACAAACTTTCCATCTGAGGTATCGTCCTGATAGCCCTCCTCTGAACTCTTTCCGACAATCCAATGTACTTTCTAAGGTAAGGAGCCCAAAACTGAACACAATACTCAAATGAGGCCTAACCAATCATATATACAATAAAACTAGAACAGTTAGACTTGTATTGAATATTTCTGTAGATATAACCTAAAATCCTATTTTCCCTGACACTAGCAACAGCACATTGCTTGGATGGCTTAAAAGACTGATCAATCATAACACCAAAATCCTTTACTTTCGTAACATTGTTAAGATTACTCCTGTCAAAATTATACTCATAATTCAAATTGTGATATCCTACATGCACTACCTAGCATTTATTATAATCAAAGACCATCTGCCATTTATTTGCCCATCTTACCAAATAATCCAAATCATTTTTCAAAGCAGCAGCGTCCTCTTTACGATATCACCAGCAAATTTACATAAATTATTATACATTCCTTCATCTATGTCATTGATGTAAATAAAAAGGAACAAAAATCCTAACGCTGAGCCCTGAGATACCCCATTCGTGACGTTATTCCAGTTTGACTGAACTCCATTTATAACAACCCTATACTTTCTTCCATCTAGCCAGTTTTCTTTCTAATTAGTCGATCTAACCTCCACACCCAAAGAGATAACTTTTTAACAAGACTTTTATATCGCACCTTGGCAGATGCTTTCTGAATATCCAGATCCACCAAAGCCACACCCATATCGTTATCTTCATAAGCAGTAATCTTTTCAAAGAGTATCAAAAGGCTAGACAGGCAAGATTTCCCCTAGTGAAACCATTTTGACTATCTAATAAAAATTTAGACTTTGTTAAGTGGCTTTGCAAAGCATCTTTAATCAGAATTTCAAAAATTTTCCCACCACTGATATAAGACTAATATATCAATAATTAGTGGGACAGTTTTTATCAACTCCCTTGAAAAGAGTGAGAGTAACATTAGCAAACTTCTAATCTTCTGGTCCCTACCCACTTTTCAAGAACTTAGAAGAAATAGTAGCAAGTGGTTCACATATCCAATTCTTAACTTCTTTCAAAACCCTTGAGTAAATATTAACTGTTTAAGGAGCTTTATCATTCTTTAAACTCCCCAATGTTTTCTTAACAAGCTCATACTTAATGTTGTCATCTTGCTCATCCATCTAGCAACTGTTCAAGATCAGGAATATTGCCTAAGTCTCCATTATTAAACATTGAATATAAAGTAGAATTTAATAACCAAGTCATCCCATAATGATAAGATATTAGCCATACTGTATCAATGGTTTTATAGACACGATATTACGCGAAGCGATTGATTTGATTAACTATTCCAGATATAATCGCGCAAAACTACGCAAGTGCAATCTATGCTAACTGTCCCTAGTTTTGAAATAATATATTAGAGACTAGTCAACAGCACCCACCTCTACCTCTTGAGTTACACTAATCAAATACTGGGATTAGAACGCCATTTTTATAATGCACTCACGGGCCCAAAGTGCGGAACGAGATTCCTTTAGGCGGGGACTCGAACCACGGACTATCATATCCACAGCCTGATATGTACTCACTAATCCACTCTAAGCCCTACCGAAAAGATTTATTTGTTGTTTTATTGGGCACTTTTTCCCCTCCGGTGACTCAGTGGTAAACTTGGAGGTAAATACTTAAATTCTGGTTTCGATCCCTGCAGTAGACTTAGTGCATATAGCACATGTACAGTTTTGTTTGGCAATTTATTCAGTTGCCAATTTCATTGGTGACTCGACCTGCACGTTATGCACACATAATGTTTAAAGAGATTCACAAAAAGATTTAAAGAGGGTCACAGAAGTCGTAAGTTCAATCACCAAATTAAATTTATTACTAGGAGACGCAGCATATACTTGCCATAACACTCATCGGCAGGGCGATGCTTTGTATTTTATTTTGCCATGGTCAATTGCTACCAGCCAGTTTCAGAAGATTGATTATCTTATCAATACAACTTTTTGTTCTAAAACCGAAGTAACTTTTATAATTCCTCTAAGCTCCTAGCTCTGAATTTCAAAACAAAACTATCTCAATTACTCGAAATACAATAAAAAAGTTTCCTAATTAACAGCTACTTAAAGCTTCGTTCACATATCGTCCAGTAATTATATATATATTATTAGCTCCTCGACAAGGTAAGCAGTGCAAGCTATAACTACTATTTATGGTTTCCTAAGAACAGCTAAGTATTAGTCAGCTTCATGATATTACAAAACCTAAACTACTTCTTACCGAATCAATACACCACGATAATTACATATCAGTATAAAAATGGGAAATTATATGTATGGATAGAGTTTTGTATAGCATTAAAGTTCATATTCATAATTTAAATTTTACATACTAAGATATATTATAGTTTTAGCTTTAAAATCTTAATTGATAATAATGACTAATCTTCAAATGATAAATTAACATATCATTATTAACAGTTGCTAACCCTTTCGTGAAATAGTCTCATTTTACGTGAAGAAAATGGGGTGTGATTTCTCTGTTTACTACAATACCCCATTTCAACCTGAATTGCCTTCAAGTTTTCTAAATAAATTCTTACTCAGTTATTCCATTATGTTTTGCTATGATGATGTTATAATTATAAATACTTTATATAAAGTTTTAAACTACTAATAATCTGAGCGGTAAAGTTTCAGCACTTTCTCAAATCCGGGACGAAATATATATTCTCACCCTGGTTTGGTTATGTTACAGTTCTATACTTGAAGTATTGAAAATGATCTTTTACTCTTATAGCGTCACAAGAGTCTTACAGTTAGACATATTAGTTAATAATTTATTCCTGTTTTATTTATATAGCTTCCAAAATCTTGAAATTCGGTCCTGTTATGGAACTCTTGATTCCAATTTTGAAGACTTGACATTTATTCTTCTGTCTGGAACACATGATTATCTGATGACACTAAGTATTTTTCAATTTTCGCTGAATTCGCAGCTTTTAAAATAATTCTGGGCATTTGTTGACCACCTGTTATAAATAATATGGCGAAAAACGGGTTACCAAAATGGTAACCTGTAAATTATTAAATACATTTAAATGTTTCGATTTGTGCAAAGTTTAGTATGGCACTTTTTGATAAAAAAAGATATAATCTTTAAGATAGATTATATTTTAAAATTCATCCAAACAGGCACTTGATAATGGCAGTGGAGAACACAACTTAACAAAGCATCTAGATGGGAGTTATTTCAGGCCTTACTTCAGATGGTAGATCTTTGTTTCTTTCTCACTTTTTCTTATCGTCATTCACAAAGTAATGGACACAGCATCTATCAAAGACTCACTGAGTGAATTAAAATACTTCGGCACTCAGACCTAAAATAGAAATCAATTGAAGTTGTATCCCGATAAAAATGGTTCTTTCCGACACTTCAGATTAATTAACAAAACAATATTCTGCCCTAGCCAAGGTTGTGAAACTGGATTCTAAATATACGTACATCCAACCAAAGAAATGAACTGACAATGCTCGTTGCTTTAGTCTTCCCTGAACAAGTTAGCATTTCATACTTGCACAGATGGTACAAAATCTATATCAATGCGGATATTTTCTCTTCTGACGGCCTGACATGGCCAGGTGGTTAGGGCGCTCAACTCGCAATTTGAGGATTGCGGGTTCGAATCCCCATCCCACCAAACATGCTTGCCCTAGCAACCGTGGGCGCGTTATAATGTGACTATTCGTTGGCAAAAGAGTGGTGATGAGTAGTTGCCTTACCTTTAGTCTTTCACTGCTAAATTAGGGACGGTTAGATCAAACAGCCCTCGTGTAGCTTTGCGCGAAATTCAAAACAAACCTAACCAACTGTTGTGAGATTTTGGCCAATTGATTCATCCTTTCACATTGCCAAAGTGCATAAAATATTCTGGTGACCTCTTTTTATTTTTTTCTTTCCGAAAGTTTACCTTTGACTTCTACTAACTGCAAATAAATAAACCTGACCGTCCACGACCCAATACTAGCATGGGAGAGCATTTGCATACATTTCCAATGCTATTAGTATATCTTTTCTAGGGCACGCACGTTTTTTCTTTCTCATTTATAGCATCTGTAACGTTTAGAAATTCTAGATCCTGCAAATTATCTCTTTTTCAGATCCTCAACCAACTTGGCTGTTCTTATCACATGGAAAGATCAATCTTCCAAGTTTCCAATGCCGTCTTATAGATCCTGTTAAATACCATTTTATCATCTACGTAGATTAGCACTAATTCTATTTGCTATTTGAAGGTTTTTTTGTTTGTTTGTCGAATATTGTGCAAAGCTACTCGAGGGCTATCTATCATACATTAACTGTTCCTAATTTTCAAGTGACAAGGCTAGAAGAGAGGCACTTTGAAGAGCTTGTATAATTCCATCCAGGTGCATTCTCTTCTTTTTCATATCTAACCCATTCCTTAGTAGTTCAAGATAATTTATGGAAAGGATGCTTGACTTGAAGAGCATCCTGAATATCAATTAGATGTCGAGTGTGATTGAAATTTTATCAAACCTTTCATTCAATCAGCTCATTTTCTAACATATATCCAACAATTCTACCAAGTCATCCTCTTTGCTGCAAAGTAAGACTTACGTCATAGTCTTACTCAAAGGATGCAAGTAACTTTACCACAGAGTCTTTTATTCTTGGAATTACATAGGTAAGCATTTTCTCCACATTATTTCCCATGACCAAATTTGCAACATTTATATTTGTATCCATATCAGTGTCAACCCTTTGATATAAAGCAACATGAAGAAGTTGTCTGCTTCTTCTGATAACAAATATTATTTATTGACAGTTGGCTTTCTTGTACTCCTCACTCAAAACCTGGTTGTATAACTTGTTTTGGTTTTGCTTAACTACGCTGAGCTCTCATTACTCCTGATGTCAGTTTTCTATATTGAGCCACCAACACATTATAACTCAGGTACCCTCGTTTTATAAAGCTATACTTTCTTCTGAATCTTATTAACTCTATCCACCTGTAAAATGCGTGTCTTCTGGCTTCTCAAAACACCTATAACATAAATCTCAGTAACCTTTAACTTTGTACTGAAATGTCCCAGCTACAACCTCATGTTGCCTATCTTACCATTTTTCATCATAGAGACATCAGCAAATGTGATATCTCATGTTGCAATAGTAATTGACAGAGGGATGCTTCTAACATTGCAAGATACAGTTGAATTCTTGATGTTCCTTTATTAATGAAGAATCTTCACTAGGGCATATAAAACCCTTGTTATTACTCTTCTTACGCATGTCATGGGTAAAACCTATCCTAGCCGTGAAAAGCTTAATCTTATCATTTTTAGCCACAATCCTTTCTTTTTCCCTCGTTTAGTACTTTACTGAAGGAAAAGTATTGCTAATTTATTAAAATATTTTTCCTTTCCAAAGACAAATTCAATGTCCTTCTGAATCACCAATGAAACGGTATCATTTCGTTTTTCAACAATAGAGGTATATCTTTAGTCATTACTATTTCCAGTTCATCAACTCCTTTCGATGCAGGTCAAACAGCTCCTTTTAGCAAGTTATAGTTAACAGACTCATTTTTTATTTTCTTTACAGGAAAAGTGGTAATACATGTGGCAACTCTTGGTCTCTTACCTTTTTTATTGCATTTGATCTCAATCTTAATAAAAATGAAGCTAGACCTCTCTCACAACTTCTGTGAAGGGCTGCGTTTTTTTTTTTTTCTCCACCAAGCCTTGCTGGAAGATTTCTGCTAGCAAAGGGAGAAAACGTACAATAGAGATCAAATTAGCAGATAATAATGACTCATTGAGACAGTAGGAATAGTGAAAAAGATGCCATCTGTTGATGCTTTGAGCAGGTTATATATTTCATTGTGGAAGAGAAGTGTTGTCCATACTGCTGATATCACTGCAACAATCTTTAGCTCTTCCTATTTGACTGGTCATGGCAATATATAAAAAGAATCTTTCAGGTAAATTGTTGATGCTTAATTTGTGTAAAGTAACATTTTAAGTTTTATTATTGTTGCATAATTTTTACCAGTAATAATTAGAAGACAGGATATTTTTCTTTGTACTTATTGCATGAATACATGACAACGGGCATCAACATATTTCTTCTGAAGTCCATGTGGATGAGTATCATTGTAGATGGAAAGGTCCAACAAAACATGTGGTAGACCTCTGCCAGAAGTAGGGAGCCAAAATAATACACTCAAGATAAAATCCTCTTCAATTCTCTCTCATGCATTCCAATGTTGGCAGTTATAATACTCAGCCCAACCCTGGAGTGGTATCTGTTCAGTCACTGTGCAATGCCAGCTTGTATGGTTTCTCTCAAAAACGTTACTTGGTAAAAAGGGTTTGACTGTATATACACTGAAGCATGGTGGACAACACACTAACGTTCCCCTATATTTTTGAAAAACTGAGTAAGCCCCGCAGATGTTCTAGTTTTGACCTATAATTTTAAGTTCTTAAAATCTGGTGTATTTTATCTACTTCTAAGTTATCCTATTAGCAGGACAGTCTTTAATATTTTAGGTTAAAACCTTTTATCCTCTTCTACAGAAAGAATTAATACTGTTTTCTCTAACACAGAAATTTACCTTTGTGCCAAGTTAAGGACACATTTGTATACTTTTTAAACTTTAGTATTCAGTTGTTTAATACATTATCTTGCCTGATCGTATTTATTTAAGTTACTTTTAATTATTGTAACACTGTCATGACTTTACTGAAAGAATTTGAAGTTGACTTTGGTTTAAGAATTCATGTAAAGTACTGATAGTTTAAACATTAACATTTGTTGAACTTCTGGTACAGAATATTCTTACACAGTAGCTTTAAATATTTATACTGCAAATTATTTCTTTTATTAGGTTAAGAAAGACACTGTAGTTTTTGTAACTTAGATATTTATTGATTATTCTTAGTAAACACACACTATTAAGAAATAAATGTGGAATGATAAAAAAATTAAATTAGTTACAAGTTATGCAAGCTTATTTTCCTTATAAATATTAACATGAGAAATTTTTTTACAGTGGCTTCCAAACAAAGTTTAAATATTTTTTCTCACACATTTCTAAGTTTGACTAATCAATTGAGTTTTAATGTTTTGTTTGAACTGTCAAAACTTCTGAAAAAAAAAAGAAGAGGAATATTGAATTAAGCCTATAAGAAGTTATTGTGAATTCCAAAATAGATCATATATATATATATATATATATATATATATGTATTTCACCACTATAAGAAGGTTGGACTGTTTTTTTTTTTTCATTTACCTTTGTCCTGGGTTATTGGTGAGGAATAAAATTCTCCAAACTGGTATAACTTAGAGACAAGTGGTGAATTGAATGACAGATTAGGCTTCAAATTTAGTTTTAGAGAAAAGAATTTTTAAACTATACTAAAAAGAAAAAGTGATTATGGAGATTACAAAAATGTTTTCAATGTTGTGAAAGTGTTAATAGCATCAAAATGTTTTGAAGTCAACTAACATTCTTCAATAACTATGTACGAGGTGATAAAAATCACATAAATGGCAGATGTTTTTTATCACAAATTTTATGATTATTGGTTTCTTATGCTTTGCCAGATTTTAGCATTTAAACCTTAAATTTATATTTTATGTTAAAGTATTTTACGATATAATTTTCCTTTTTAATATTCAAACAGGACCAGAAAAGCACTTTCATGTTTGGTTGGGTCAGCATTTGCTGCATTTGTGCATATTTACTTGTTTCTTTGCCAGCTGTGTTTAGTTACTTATCTACATAGTGCAGCAATTTTTCCCATCTGTCGGGTTGTAATCCTGGTTTTTTTTTATATATATTCTGGACATTCCCTGTGAAAGTTTATGTGATTTTTAAGAGAAAACTAAGTGTTTACATCAGAATAAATTGAATCAACCGTGTTCATTTTCATTTATCAAAATATTTTTCTAACTCCAACAACTGAAATAAGTATTTCCTCACATCATTTGTCCTTTAAAAATGAAAACCTGGACTGAAGCTACTCATATTAATTGTGCAAAAGAATTAATCACAGCTTTACATATAGTAATAACAGTAATATACACTACAAACTGCAATCTTTGTTTCCATGATAATTCTTTTGTTTCTTTTTCTTTGCTTCTCAACTAATCTATGTTAACAGGCTATTATAATTCCTAAAAGTGTTTTCAAAATCCATTCTTTGCAAGGCTGACCTAACAGCTCACTCTTTGTAATATTTTTGTAAAGTTACAGTAAAGGCTTTATTATCTAACATCTGCCAGATGTTGGCAGTGCTGAATAAATGAAAATTCTAATTACAAAAGCACTTCCCTAACAATACTTTCCAAGAAAACTTTTGACACCTTGTAATGTTCTAAGGTGTAGTATTTCTACATCCTCTATAATAATAAGTTTTAAACAATAATAAATGCTGTAAAAAAACTTTAAACTGTGTAGAAACATTTATAAGTAGAGTATTTTAAATGTGAATCACAGTACAGGCAACCAAAAACTGAAGTTTGTTGGGGAAGAAAGTATGTAAACAAAGCCACAGCAGAAACTAAATTATAATGAACATTTGTATTTGGATATATTAAAATATTTCAGTTACAAGATCTTTCCAGATAGAAAGGTGCCAGATAACAAAGCTTCCACATTAATTTTTCTGCCATTCATCATCAAAGTAATAATTACTTTCAGTTTGAATATTGTGTGCTCAGTTTTACAATAATTGTAGTAATGTATAAGCTTTTTCACTACATTTACTCACTGATAAACAACATTTTGCCTGTACACCTATATAAACCATTCAGTTTCAATGCTGCTCTCTGAGTCACAAACATACATAGGCATACGAAACAAATTCCTACACTTATAACATATAACCCTAAGAAAAACAGATGTTGGTTTTGTGTTGTAAATTACACAGTTCGACATCCAGAATATTGCCATTAGTATACTGCTAATCCCTCTGAAACCTGATGCTTTTTTTATCTATGTAAAAGTTCCATCACACCTAGAGAACATTGAGACATAAATACATCTACAACCACATGGAGTTAGAGATGCTTTTCACCTGTAGACACCTGAGGGTGGTTAAGGATGTATTTGTGTATTATTTTCTTAGCCATATTGAGAGAAATCAAAAATGATACCTATGTCATTATATACCTACATATTTATTGCTGTCTTGTAATGTGTGAAGATCATATATTTATTCATTGCATAAAATCTTGTTGACGGGTGAAAAACACAACTTATTGCAACACAAAGTTATGTGCATGGTGGGAAATAACAGATGGTTACAATTATGGTATCCTGCACACCAAATGGCTATCTTAGTATCTGAGAATATTACACATTTCCATAAATGGAAGCAACAGATATGTATCTCAAAGATGGACTGCACTCTTAGAATATACATAAAACATGCTTTATTTTGATTATTTTATCATGCATGGACATGTTTTCAATATGAATATCCACTACAATACTGGAACAGGCTCTAACAAGAACCAGATAATTTAAAACAGAAACTGACAAAAGCCACTGGACAACACATAAATTTACAGGTCAGAGGACATGGAAATCAAATTATTGTTTCAGGATATTCTTTACGAAAGTGAAGTGTTTCACTTTACACTTTACAAATAAACATAGCACCAAACAATATTTCCAGTAATAAGCTGTTCTGAACTTACAGCTACTAGGTCTTTATTTTACAAGAGTGTAGCTAAAACTTAATACTGAAAGGAACAAAAATTGCACATTATTTTACAACTTCTCTAGTAGCTTTATTATTAAATGTCATTACCTTTCTAAACGTTAATGTCTTGTTTATATATATATTTTGCACACTTGTAACGTCTTACTGATTAACAATAAAGAACTCGAGAGAAACTAAAACCTCATAGCATTGATAAAACATTCCTATTCTAACAGTTGAGCTTTTACACGAGCCAAGTGAAGTGCAAAGTAACACAATAAAGAGGTATTTGAAAGAATATCTTAAACATTACTCAACTATATGATCTTCATAGTGAAAAAGACAAATTATGCACAGTATAACAATCCATTTTAAAATAAAACACTCAAACTGGTACAAAAAGTCTAACAGTGAAAATATCACTGTAAAAGAAAGGGTAGTATGTAACTAGAAAACTGAATTCTTTGAAAAAATATAATTTTATGCACTTCCAAAAACTTCATTATTTCAAAAGTATTAAGCTTATTTATTTCTTATTCACTCTAAATATATCAACAGTGATTTAACTTACCATTTGGAGATGTAAGTTAATAAAATGCAGAATTTTCAATTACTTGAAGGTATAGTTATTTTCATACTTAATCTAATTTTCTCTTCAAAATAGTTGCCAAACTTTATTACATTCTTTCACGAGTCAATATTGACTTTGTAAAAACAAAAACAGTGAATGATTAAAATGCTTCAAAATTTAAAAGAATAATTTTTTGAATTCTGTACAGCAGCACAATAGCGACATCAGCAAACTTAATGTTCATATAAGCACACACTGTTACAAGGTAACATGAACACTGAAGCACAGCATAGTACATATTAGTGAACTACAGGTTTGCTCTTTCTGATAACTTCAACACAAAACTTTCATCACCACAATTGCACATGTATTTCAAAGTGTTAAAGGTTTAACCTACACTTCTTTGTGTAATAAATAAACTGAAAAAAAAAAGCTAAATAAAAGTTAAATTATGGCAAAATTCCATTATTTCAGCCACAGAATTTAACCTTTTTTCAGGATGTTCAAACTGATAACTTGCAATTATCGAGTGCATATAAGCAATCTAACTCATGAACAAATTCAGTTATTGCTTCAATCAAAGAGCATTATTTATGTGACCCAAGTATTTCATTTAATTCATTATTTTAAGTCAAACTAGTTGAAAGACATAATCTTAGAAAACAAGTTGTGTCATTGCTTAGGTTCTTGATTTCATGAAGGCCAAATAAAAAAATAAAAGTGGTTCTGGTTAACCAATTTACCAAAAACTAAAAATCTGCATGTCTTTAAGGCTGAAACAAAGATTTCTGACCTCAAACTTTCAATGTGTAAACACTGCCAAACCATGGGTGCTGCTATGTTTTCAACATTTTGGAATTATTGCACAGCTTTTCATGCAGCATTTTCAAAATAAAAGATGATGGAAGCTGTGTTTTGATTTGTTAATGTTCCTCCAGTACTGTAGCCAGTCACAAGACCTATTTCATTCACAGCTTGAATATGATGACCATACTTCCATTTCTGAATGTGAGGATTCTTAAAACTCATGGTATTCCTGGTTTAAACAGTATTTGTAGAAATGGTTACTGATGTATACGTAAATATTTAACCACAAAGGTTTCCACCCAAAATTAAAGGGGAAATAACACAGTGCCATGAGTTCTACACACAGAATTCATATAAAACTTTGAGTTAAAATGCTAAAATACAGCACTTCCTACAAAACCAGGGATTCATTAAAATCCTGTTTCAAATAAAGCGAGAAGCCACTGAAAAAAATATATAAACCTAGAATTTACTTTTGATAGATCTTTACATGTAAACATTGTTTGTTTGTTTGTTTTGAATCTCGCGCAAAGCTACACGAGGGCTATCTGCACTAGCCGTCCCTAATTTAGCAGTGTAAGACTAGAGGGAAGGCAGCTAGTCATCACCACCCACTGCCAACTCTTGGGCTACTCTTTTACCAACAAATAGTGGGATTGACTGTCACATTATAATGCCCCCACGGCTGAAAGGGCGAGCATGTTTGGTTTGACGGGGATTCGAACCCACGACCCACAGATTGCGAGTCGAGTGCCCTAACCACCTGGCCATGCCGGGCCCGTGTAAACATTGAACTGAAATGAAGTGTGTATTTCTGGAAATAATATAGTGTCAGGAAAAAAATTAAATTTTTACACTTTCATGTGAGAAAAAAAAAAAAAGTTACCTCTTCTTTATTTTTTTCTTTTATCCGTAACCAGAACCACACTTATTTTATTTATCCCAACTTTTTTAATCGACACTGTAGTTATTTTATTAAGGTAAAGAACAAAAAACATTACTGAATTAAAAACAAAATCATCTCTGTTGTGTTCAAAACTATCAACAACAAATCATAGTTAACAATAATAGCTTATCAAAAAAGTACACTAACATACCTATAGTGATAGCTAAAATCGCAAGATTAAAATAAACACAGTGCGTCTACAACCAAACCAAACTTTGCACTTTAGACAATATACCTACTCATCTACATTTATCAAAGCTTATAGTCAAGAATAAAACATTAAAATAATTTAGAATACAAGCACATTACCATTCAAAATCTATGTTAAAATCTACTTGTCAAGGTATCAAAAAGAGAATATTACAAACACCTGATTGCTTAAACCTTTCACATCAATTAGAATATGGATTTGAACTATAAAAATCATAGAGGTTGGCATTAAAATTTGAGAAAAAAACAACAACAACAGAGACAGGGAGTGGTATAATGTTGGAATGCAACTACAAAGAATGAGAAGGATGTTGGCTTTCACTCACAAAGAGAAATTTAATTCTTTTTCAACTTCTGACCAAGGATATTCTTTAGCTGCTGTGCTCTTTGGCTGATGAACTTCTGGATAATTCCTTGATGCTTCAGACCAGGCATCATCACAATTGCTAACACTAAAAATATGCAGGTAAACATTAACTGACAGAAAAAAATTTACTAAATTATAATTGTTTCACTCTAACATTGGACTTCTGAATAGTAAAGCTTAGCATTTTTGATCTCGAGAATAATTCAATAAGATTCCTCTAATATAATTGTGTGGAACTTTCTTAGAACTTCTAAGAGCAATTCTGCAATCTCGTAGAAGTCTTTTTTTTTATGTGAAAAGTTGAGTTTCACATATTTTATTGTCAGAACCTATAGATCAATCAACATCTAATACAATTTACTAATGTTACTTCATTTCCACACTGCATTTATCCTACCTTTTGTATTTAGATTGTCACTCAGATGAGATCTGCTTCTACCATTTCTGTAGTAAATTCCTGGGAAACCAATGCAGATCATTCTTCATGCAAGCATACACATTATGAAAGAGAAGTTTGAGTCACCCAGTAGAAAATGGAGCATGCAACTCCTCCACTGCTGACTTCTTATATCTGTAAAAACCCAAAACTAGGTATGATTTACAAAAAGGCCTACTGCAATCAATACAGCAGCACATGGGCCTCATCTAGTATCAAACAATGCAGAATTTAGGAGATAAGATCTATTTTTCCAAAGCTGAACAATCCACATGGAAAAAAAAGCTATTTTCATTGACTGGATGTATTTCATCACACTGATAAACTGAAGACAGAAAAAAAAGTAGATGTTCCAAGATAGAAATCACAAAAGTGTGAAAGAGAGCTTGGATAGAGCCCACAACATCAAGTTAAAACCACAGTCACATAAAAAAACTTTCACAATTCCATAACAAGGGTCTCTTCCACCCAATGAAAAGTGAAAGAGTAAGCCAAAGCTTTCCTGTAATACTGAAAAATTGAAATAAAACATTTTTTTAGATATAGCTGAATGGAAATCAATAAAAGGAACAACTTTATAATGTTGGCAAGAAATGGCTTCTTCTTGCCTCGATGGGTAAACTATTATGAAAGAAAATTCCAATAGCAAGCAGCAGACTGGAGAAGTCAAGCACACAGGTTTAATACTGAGAGTTTCATATTAAAAAAATCCATATACTGGATGGATGTAGAAGATGTCTTCAATCCTGCAAAGATAATCAAGGTCTGAACTGCAAGAATCTCAAACTGATACCAAGATTATTATGCTTCTCCAACCCAGCAAGTATACTGAAGGTCTGAACTGCAAGAATCTCAGAGACAGACATCAAGACTGTTCTTCTCTAGCCTAGAAAGGATACTCAAGGTCTGAACTGTAAGGATCTCAGTGATATATAGATTAACACTGACTGATAAAAAAAGATATCACCAGTACATTGTACTTGAGCAAATCCAGTTTAGAATGTCCACCAATATACAAATTGGGCAATATGCATAGCACCAGTCTTATGCAAAGATATATAATGCAAGTAAAAGTTAATGTGGAAACAGAAACGGGATAACGTATAATTCCAAAATTTGGAAAATGCATTTATCACTGGGCTTACTAAATCCTGGCAGATATAACTAAAAACTAGGGAGTGAAATGACCATTATGAGGAGAGAATTTTATTTATTTTTAGAAGATGATTTGTCAGGAGATGTAAAACTCCACAAATATAACAAGCTCCAAGGTTAAAGATTGAATGTAGGTGTATAAGAAGACTTTGAAGCTCCAAACACAGCACATCAGATGAAAGGTCGCTCACTCAGTAGGTGTAAATCACATCAGTCTATCATTCATTAATATTAGTTTCACTGATCTTACGATGGTTCCAACGAAGCCTATGCAAAAATTCTAAATGGCTCACAGAGCTTGAAGATTTACACGCATCGTAATTCTGCTGAAACTTGCAAAGCCTGAAGCCCAGGAGTGACCAAAATCACCACAAGAGTGTGAAAAAATAAACAAAATCTTGGTAGTGAAAGTTGCAGGAGAGCTGTGTTGTACCTGACCAACTACCGAGACAAGACAGATTGGGTGTCAGGCAACAGAAACACAGGATAATAGCTGTTGTAAAAATTTTCACTGTAGACTCAAGTCCCATACAAAAGTTAAATTTTTAAAATATTCTATATCTCTAATTAAGTTTAGCAGAATTTATCACGGTAATCAGTTATTCTTATAGTAGAAAGCGTAAGTGGACTTCACAAAATGTCAAGAGAAAATGTTATATTTTGAAAGATAGGTACAGGTATCATAATGCAACAAAGTAATGACTGGCACAGATTCAAACGAAAGAGGGCATGAGGCATGCAAGACTTTTCACAAGAATAAATACCCATATAAAAATTACAAATAGTGAATTGCAAAGCAGGTAGAGGATGAAGTATTCAAAAAAAGAAAAAACAGAATTCCAAATTCATAACTCTCACTATGTATAGATTAAAAAAGTAAGAGAACAATATGATACAAAAGTATTTTTTAACAACATTTAAATATATCAAATGTGTATCACTGGCTCAAAATATATAGAATGCGGTTTACGGGCCAGAACCCTCCATATATATATAGCTATCATTTGTTTTAGTAAACAGAAATGACTACAGCAGTAAAAAACTAAAGAAATATAGATTTATTGTGGTGTGAATGAGGGTTGAGCCACCCGTCAGTGAACATGTACTTTTACCACTTTTCGTTTTTGACTAAGCCAAAAGTAAATACGTATGAACACATTTACCATTTGCAGTTGAGTTCTATGTATTATACAAGTAGAAACTGCCTATTAGTGAATGACGGTAATCACACTACCATCATTTAAATCTCAAAACACTTGATACACTGTTGAAGAATAGTTGTATAAATGTGCTTAGATAACATCACTTTTAGTAAACCTACACATTTTGATTATAATGAGACAACTCCTACTGTTTAAGGGAGCATGGTGGGCCTAGTGAATGAGTGTTTTTTGTTTGCTGTAAAGCACAAAGTTACAAAAGAGGCTATCTGTACTCTGCTCACTCTGAGTATCAGCGTTATAGGCTCACTGACTTACTGCTAAGCCATTGAGCTTGAGTGAAATAACAGATTTTAATAATTTGAGTATTATAAATAAAAATAGAGAAATCTTTGATATGATAAAAAAACAATGTAATGTGGATATCCATTACTGCATCTTAATCTCACTTTCTGATGTTATAACTAGCTTTTACATTATCCTAGCTTTCTTACCACTGTCTCTCACTAAGCAATGGTAAGCGGATAACTCTTTCCATACGACCAAATAGAGTGCACATTTCATGACATTTTATAGTGTTATACACAAAATTTAATCAAGTAATTTCATTATTAATGTATGTTGATAAACTATACATGAAAACATAGTTAATAATTCAAATTTTTATATTATCTACATTTTAACATCTTAATTTCAAAAAAGAAATATTAAAAAAGAAGCTTAATCTTTATTTCTGTATCATATGACATGTCTGAGCCCTAATTTCTCTATTCAGAATTTTATAACTTCTAAAATAGGCTGCTGCAGTTTAAAACCAATTAGAACATAAAGTACACATAATTGGAACAAGATTTTGAAACTGTATCTCCTATCTTCTTGATTTGCCAAGATTTCAATAAATGTGACAAACCCCTAGAGGAGTTCCTTCCCCACCTCTTGTTTACTAATCAACTCTACATAGTTCATGGATACGTTGATAACCAACAGAAAGAGCAGATTCTCCTCTACATAAATCTTGCAATTCAGTTTCCTGCCATAAGTAATTAATGTAATTAGTTGAAAAGAATTGCTTGGTTTGTGTTGATTAGATTTCGTGTTCTGAATAGTAATGAAATTTTTTAAACGTATTTATAGTTTACATAGAAAGTTGAATAATGACAGTCATTTCAGGACACTTCATTCTAGTGACTGATATACCTTGTGTGTTCTAAAATGCATATTTTGAAAGCCCATGGATTGTTTCCTACACACAAACTTGTGAGAGTCAATAAGGCTTAAGGGTGGCTGTCAAAAATTTCTACTCAAGTGTAAATGTCTCAATTATGCATTGAGTACTATATGTCTTGTTTTTTTGCACATTTTATATATTCACTGATACATACTTTTTAATAAAAATAACTAAAATGTAAAAATTATAAGTTTCTGAGCTTAGCCAAACAAAACTTCGGCAAAATAAAACATCTAAAATTCTACAACCTCGAACACAGAGTGAAACATGACACTCGGACCACACGCTGTTTACATCAACTCTAAGGGAAATAGCTAATGGGTTCCCACTGTGATTCATTGCTTTTGACACAAGAATTACTGCTTCAGTAGGCAAAAAGTACAACAATAAAACCATAAACTTAAAAGAAAACAGATATGAAAAGGTTAGCAGTTGAAATTGCTAAGTGACTCTGAACTTTCTGATCAACATTGCAGTCTGCAGAGGAAAAAAACAGTATTATCCACTTTATTTAATATTTTTTCAACTTTTCATTTCACAATGATAAGTTCTCTACAGTTAGTGTTAGGGTAGAGAAAATAAGAGATAATATATATATAAAGTTCTGTTATAAAAAGCTTTTGATATTCATTTAGGTCTTGGAGGTTATGTAAATGTAATATGAAAACTGTAAGATGAAAAGAAATATTTTTATTCTTAGCATGAAAATCACCTTTCACTTATACTGACACTTTATAGGCTTCAGAAATTCACATACAAATTTTTAGTAAACATACCTCATTAAAAAAATCTGTTTTTTTCTGCGTATAAGACTTTCAATGTTTACTAAAAACTTGCCAAAATTCAGAATTATAGTATGTATAATTCTACAGTTCCAACCCGCAAACACCAGCTGTTAATTGTACATATGATTTTAAAATGCAAGTCAACTAATTATTATCTCTACTCTTAACTGTATTTGATTTTGTTTGTTTGAAATTAAGCACAAAGCTACACAATGGACTATCTGTGCTCTGCCCAATACGGGTATCAAAATCCGGATTTCTAGCATTGTAAATCTGCAGCCATACTGTTGTGCCATTGGGAAACAACTGCACTTGATTTTAGGTAGTTATAAATCAACCAATTACTGATTCAATGTTGTAGACAAACCAACTGTTAGCTGTACTTATTATTGTACACAGTAATTTAACTGATTATGATTTGTAGGTATAATTATTTGAAATTAGGTAACAGATAGGTTAAAACATTGACGAATCTGTATAGTACACCAATGGATTCAAAAATATACTTTGAGAAGTTAATAACACAATCATGAACTTGTTGCATGGTAACTTTTTACAAGCAATATTTCATGCTTTAATAAGAAGTCATTTGGAAATATAAATACTTCTAAGTTTGTAGTTTCTTAATATAACTTGATTAACATACTGTAATGTAATATAATATAAAAAACTTGTCCCACTCAAGGTATGGTGAAGCCTGAATAAATGGGTATCAGAATCTTGATGATAAGAATTAACTTATAATAAATTATTATTGTTAAGAATGGCATAATCTATAATATCATTTAAAGATCCAAATATAATATTAAACATTTGATATAATTTAAGTTGCCATCAGACATCTTTTGGTTATTGATTCAATTTACAAGTTTTATTGGGATATGAATGTGAAGTTTACAGAACTTACCAAGAAAGTAAGTGAGAAGCATACTGTCCACAACATTACCAATCCAGGCCACAACCAACAAGATAACCAGCACACTCACAAAATACTGAAATGTAAACAAAGCCACGGCTGATTAGGATTGTTCTTACAATCATTACATTCATTATGTAATTGTATAGTTGAATTAAGAATATTTATGTGGATAATATAAAAACCATGTATTACTTTTCTTTGATCTTTCCTTTTCTTTGTAACATCAGTGTCCACAAGAAAATATAAAAATACATAATTTATTTTTCTACATAAACTAAGTACCTATGTAAGCAAAAATGTCTATACTAAGTAATTCTAAACAATTTACACAATCTTCCATATTATTTCATCTTTTGTTTACATAAAATAATGGACTACAGAGGTAGGGTATGTTATGTTAAATGAAGTGTTATGAAAAGACATACCCCCCAGGCCAAAGGCAAATGGATATGTGTAGAATTACCATGGGAGGGAGATACAGCCAAATAGTGTAGATAATAATCGACGAAGGACGAGTTCACATTCTGGCCTGAATGATTTCTTCCAATGAACAGTGAAGACGAGCAACTAAAGACACGGTGATATGACAAACTTGATGAGAAGAAATCTAACCTTCCATGGATAATTCTGAATGGATAAGCTGGTTGATAAACCCAACCAGCTAGTGTGACAGGGGATAGGTCACAAGAACATGAATCCCCAAAGGAGCATACGTGTCACATAACACCTTAGGAGGCAAACCTGACAAAGAAGCCAAGGGGGTATCAGAATGGAAGTACAGGTGGGAGATGGAAGGTAATAAAATTGGAGTGAAAGCCAAATGACCTTCCTGGGCATCAGAGGTCTTAGGGAGGAATGACCAGTCTGGACATAGGACAACATAAGAGAAATGGAAAAGGATTCTGGTAACATTAATAGCACAAAAAACCGATCAATGCATCTTCAAGCTAGGAGGAAAAGGAAACACGTAATAAACCATATACCTGATTAACCAGCTGTGTGTATATATATATATATAAATTTAAAAAAAATAAATAAAAAGAAGAAAGGTGGAAGGTGAGATCTCCTGTAGAGATGCAGAGCATGTCTGACCAAAATAAGAAGGTGCTGGAAAAAATGAATCCAATTTTCTTCCCCTTGACTGTATTCATCCCCAGAAAAATTGTCAGGTTGAAAATGAGAAGAAATCACTGGCTAAATGTAGGAATCTAGCTCCCTGCAAATTAACCCTATGACTTTATCTTTTCACTTATAATTTATTTGCCTATTCTGTTCTTTATCTTTGATTATTTATGTCGACACACATCAACAAGTGTCCACAGGCAATTTTACATTAACTTGCGCTGTTACGATTAGCCCTTCCAGCATAATATTTTTTGAACTCATGTCCCAAAGCTGTTTTAGCAATTCAAAGTATAGAATAATTTAGAAAATAATTAAACCTTTCAAATATAAATCTTAAAATACAAATAATACATAATTAACTAAAATATAAAAGTAAAATGTAAATGGAATCTAACTGTCTAACAAACTAATATGTATAAGGCAAGAGAAAATTGCCAAGCTCTATGAACACTGCTCTCAACAATAAACGTAGCCTCATTATAAAGGTGCTGAAAGTAAATCTATACCATATATTTCATGTAAGGACAAATGACCTTGAAGGGGAAATCTGCTTTCTGTTGGTTATAAGTATGCCATTCAACTTAAAACAGTCGCTAAGCAACCCAGCTTCTACTTTGCAAGTGGGTGTGGCATAGCTTGAACTCATGAATGTCTATAATGATTTCCTTTTGAGGCCAGTTCTAGGAACTTGTATCCAGTTACTGGTGAATGAACTGTATTTACATGTAGTTTATTGTCAGCAAGAAAGACATTTTTAACCATAGCTGTTTCTTGTATAAGAAAGTCTAAAATTCAGTTACCATAGCCACTTGCACTTCAAGTGAGAGCAAATGTGAAGTTTTTAATTATTCTTTTAGCAGTTGATACATTGAATAGTGAAGTTATTCTAAGTTACCATATAATTCAGTAACAATAAACAAATGAAAAACAATCAAAACAATTGAATGCAAACAGTAAAACTGTTGAAAAAGGTAACGAAATATCAACAAAGTACAATCATAAATGGTAGTCAGATGCAAAAAACAAATGTCTAAACAGTGCTGTGCCAATTGAGAAAGTGAGGACTGAGCGGGAGAATCAAAGGGAGCTAGCTGCACTAATATAGGTGGCACTATACTTTTGGTGGTGGGTGGTCACATGCTACACATTCCAAAGTGGTGCAGAAATGTGTGGGGTATATAGACTGAGCATTAACATTTTTTAGCAATACTAAGGGGGCAGAAAGAAGATCAAGATAGCTTTGTGTGAGAGGGGTAAGGCTGTATCGGAAGTATATTTGTTGTAGCTGGTTGTATAATATTCTCTTTTCAACTGTACATGAGCATGGATCTAATTAGGCTAAAGTCCATTCTGACTGATTTTTAGTTGCCACATTCATGTGTTCCTATTGAAAATAACTTGCATTAAACTGTACACTTGTTATAACATTGATTATTTATTGGTCAGTAACCTCTGATGATGAACTTAACAAGTATTAAACTTTCTTGTTGAATAGTTTCCTATTGACTGTTACTGCCTCATGTGTAATTTGGAGACAATGTTTTCAGCCCTGTACTGAGTTTTCTTTGGAAAATATGAAGCAACATGCCAATACAATGTCTAAAACTTTCTTTAATAAATTAATATTTTTTTGTCACAATCCTAAATTAATCAAACTAGAAAGAAAAATTCAGTAATTAGACAGTATCACCCTTACAAGTTTGGGCATAGTATCTCGAAGCTGAATGAAGGATGACCAAAGCTCAGAAGTTTGCTGCTTTGTTTGGATGATGGCCTTGCATATTTCTTCATGCTTGTTTTCTTGAGTTTCTGTCCTAAGAAGGTATGTACACAAAAATACGTTCACTGTAAAGATAGTCACCCATTTCAAGAATAAATAAAACCTACCAAACACAAAAACCAAGAGGCATTAATAATTCCTCAAGTTTACAAGCATACTACATAATGATACATTTTTTTTTTGCTATTTTTTACTTAAAGTTCAGATTCTAATAATGATTTGAATCCCAACAGTTCCAAACTAACTTGTACAAACTGTTCTGCATACAGATTATACTACAAAGACTGGCATAAATAAGATGTTAAAATCTGTTAAGTATAATACTTATGACAGATGTCAATTACATAAAGAAATAAGTATTCCTGAGAATGGAACTTGTTTAAAAGTTAGACATTTTTGTTTTAGCCTAACTTGTACATCCAAATTTTCCAAATATATATAGCAACTGCACAACTTTTAGAATTATTATGAATTTAAAAACAACAGTGGAACAGTTATTAAAATGTATGGTGAATTAAGTTCATACTGGATTGTTACAACTAGATTAAATCCCATTGAAAAGGAAAGTCTGTTTATACTATTATAAATAGCCTTGAACTGATCATAAGAAACTCAATTTCTCTCCATTAGTATCTTACAGGAAAGTATGACTGAAAATTTTAGTGTCATTTTGATTTCAATCTTTTCTGCAAGCTTTCTGAACTCTAACAAGCTATTTTCCAAAGCTGTTATGAGTTGACTTAAAACAACATATTTTATTGGTGATGTATTAACTGTTTTGGTATATGTTGTCTCATATTAATGATACATAAATATATCTACATGCAAACTCATACAAATATATTTTGAATTTTAACTTCAAATGAGAAACTGTTTATATATTTTAGTAAAAATGACAGAAAAATGGAGGAAAATAAGATATTCACTTGAACTTATGGAATATAAGTACATTTGCAAGAAAGAAGGAAAAAAAGGATAAGAGTTAAGTAGCAACTTATTTGTACGTTTTGAGAGAATGAACATGAACAAACACTTTACAAGTCATTCCTTACCACTTGGAGGCATCTAAGAATGTGCTACACATGATGGGAACTGCATAGTCAGCTACACATACGACAATCCCAAGCAGGGAGAAAGTGGTGAGTACTGATGGCTCGAAATACCACAGAAGACTATAAAACACACAAAATAAAGATATTTAAATTTGCAACTACCCTTAATATGTCAGCAACAGCCAATAATAACATGAATTACTCCAGCTGTATGAAAAACAATAACATACATTTACAGTTTGGTCAAATTTACTTAAAAAGTAATTTTGATTAAAAATATTTGAAATAGTGGAAAATAAATCATTATTTTTTCTTAACAACATTGGAAAGTAAATGAGGGTCTGGCATAGCCTGGTGGTTAGGGTGTTTGACTCACAATCTGAGGGTTGCGAGTTCAAATCCCTGTCGTATATCATGCTTGTCCTATATGGTTGCCGTCTGGGCCAGCCACCCAGGTGTACAAAATAATGGCTTATACAATTACTAGCTGCCCCCAAACTAGTTGGGATTGAGGATGATATGAAGAAGAAGAATGGAGGGTAAATTACTTCTAATAGTAAATTATTTATGATGATGGGATAGTGCTTTTAAAAGAAGGTGATGGCAATTCTAAAAACAGACATGTGAAAATGTTTCTCTATTTAGAGCTAGATGATTAGTGGAGTGTACTAATCAATTAATTCTTGGGCTCGTTAATCACTTACATTCAACTAATTGAAGATAGTAATAATCAGAAACAAATTTCAATTAGTTTATTGTTTTCATGAGTTGCGACCCTAATCAATTAAACTGAACAATTTTGATTTCATTAAAAATAATTATGAGAAATCATAATGGCAGTATTTCAATTAATCGATTAATTTACTTGACACTAATTGATGTAACCTATGCTCATAAGTAATTTCTTGGTGAAGTAAAGGCCCAACTCTGCCTCTGTCTCATTATCATAAATACTTTATATATCCTTCTTTTTCCATTAACATATCATCTTAAGTAATTTACCCTTTTTGTTCCATGTCCTCATCATTATAACTAATCTATTTAGGATAAACACAAATTCTTCAAAAAACAAGTACTTGAGTTTAATTAACACACATGATCATGAAACCAATATTAGATATTTACTTACACATTGTTCAGTGACACATTTTCCTAGAAAGTGGACATCAAACCTCTTTGAAAATTAGACCAGTTCTTATTTTAGTCTTTTACAATGTTAAGAAGTCTTTTTCTTAAAGTGAGTTCAAAAGACAAGATAAATAACACTCTTTGAAACTTGTGATGCCATAGACAAAAGCCACAATATTTCATGATGCCATTAAGTCTGAAGGTAATTTTTTTTTCTTTCTGTGAATAAATTCAAAGATTAAGATTTTACAGAAAAATAAAATTGTTGATAAATAACAAGTACATTTAATGACAGAAACACCTCACCTTACTTAATTTGAGATAGTTATGACTGAATTTAGTAGATTGTTATAATGGGTGACCCTAGAGGTCAGGCATCTGATGTATCTAGTTTGTACATGTACACTGTTTAAGAAAAAGCCAAGAAAAAACTACAGCTAGGTCACATTATAAATCTTATTTATGTTACTAAGTTCTAATGTGTACTTTAACATATTGTACAGATGGCTAAAAATATTAATAATTCCTCTTCTAGTAGCTTTTACGTTTTTAATCAAAATGTGATTCAAAACCAGAACTAACATGCAACATATGTAATTTCATCTTGGGTTATTGCATATTTTAGTATAAGAAGAGACACTGAAGTTTATTACTTTAAATTTACAAAGCTTGACATATCTTAGATACTTCTTTGCACAGAACAAACAGAAAAGTTTTGTTTTATGTTATTTCAAAGAATAAAGGATATCAATGTTTAAAAACAAAGTTCTTAGAAGTATTTTATTTTGTTTTGCTAGCATTACGCAATACAGCTTTCACTTTTTTTTTTACGTGTATTATTTGATTTTGACTTCTGAACGTCATATGGGCAGAATGAGAATAACACAAGAAAGTATATTCAGATAATACAGTATTTTTATGTTAACACTAGATGTAGTAATTTTTCATTTTCACAACAATGGTGTAATAATGAGATAATATTTTAAAAGTTATTTCTATAACAATGTAACCCCAATTTATATTTGAACGGTCTAAAGATTTTTTCAGTTATTCTATACTTTGAATCACGAAAACAGCTTTTTAATAAACAAGAAATATTGTGTATGTGTGGTAAGGGGGAGGGGATGTCTTGCCAAAGTTAATGTTACATCATCTGCAGGCACTTGTTGTTGTGTGTGGACATAAATAAATAATCAAAGATAAAGAACAGGAGAGGAAAATAAAACATAAAAATTAAACTATAGATGAAAAGATAAAGATGTGAAATTAAGCATGTGACCCAAAGAAGATATTTTTAGATTATTAAAAAAGGAGTTAAAAGGTAGTATGTACATATTTCTATTTCTTAATTTTAAACATTTCATTGCACTGCAAGTTGGTGATAATAGCTAGAGTTAATGTTGTTGTAGAGAACATGGCAAATAAAATATAAAAATTTAGCTTAAAAATGTTTGATATTCATTTAGGAGGTTATAAAGATTATGCAATTGAAATGTGAAAACAGTAAAACCAAAATTAATATTTTTATACTTAACATGAAAATCACTTTGTAGTAGAACTGCATTAAATAAATTTTTTTATTTAAAATAAGTAGAAAAAATCAAAATTAAATATTTTATATTTTGGAAACAACATATTTTTAGGAAAGTTCTTGTTAAATTTCAGACAATTTCATCCACTACTTTTGTTTTTGTATTGAAACATGATGAGAGCAATGTTACCTTCTCTCTGATAGAGAAACCTGGCATCATAGGTTTACGATTCCAGTTGGACAAAGTAATTGGATGAGAGGGACAATAGATAAGGAAGAACTGGAACAAGGTAGAAAGAAAAGGGAAGGGAAAGACAGAACTGTAGCAAAAAAGCAAAAGGTAGTTGAAAAGGCTGCCCAATAGCCTGTGATGGTAGAAACTGATAATTCTTGGTGAAACAACCAGCTCAATAAGGACAAAGGTAGGCAAAAATAGGATGACTTGGTGATAAGAGCAGGGTAAAAGAAGAACTATGCAGTTGGAAAGTGGACAAATCTCATGTGGAAAGATGAAGGGATGAAACTCTCTAGTAAAAGAGAGACATACGAAGTTGGAGCAAGAGTGACCAAAATGGAGATGCAGGTAGAAATGCCCTGGATGCCAGTCGAGAGAAGAGGAAACTAAGACTGATATAGCCAAAAAGATGCTACCAATAGAACCTGACATGGACTGTGAAGAATCAACACCAAGACACATCAGACAAGGTAAAGGAAGGGTTTATATACAGAAAGAGATGAGACAAGTCCTGGAAGAGGGCATCCAAAACCAGCTCAGCTGGGTGAGTTATAGGGGATCAGAAGAGAGGAAGTTTGGTATTGAGCAGAGTGTTTAAGGCATCAATCATTGGTATACCCAACTGGGAACAGATCCAATAAAAGACTTCTGTAGAAAGAATCCTGTCTGCCAACAGGCTGTCAGATGAACCCAATGTGAGTGGGCCCAAAACAGAAAATCCAACATGAGAAAGCAAAGGTCCTTGGTGTGAGTACCACCCTGATGATTGATATGGGGAAACAACCACAGAAATGTTGGCATGGATCATAACCAAGTGATCCACAAGACGAAGAAGGAAATAAAAACATGCCTGAAGGCCTGTCAAGAGTTCTAAAACATTAATGTGGAAGGTCATCTCCATAGGAGACGAAACCACCGAGGATGTGGAGTCATCCAGAGACATTCCCCAACCCATAAGAGTGTGTTGGTGAAGAGACAGAATTCTGAACTAGGGGGAAGGGTGTGGCAATGGGATACTGACTCTAGTGTTGGTGAGAAAAGATAGAAGGACAAGAAACAGGAAAAAAGAGAGAGAGATGTGAAGGGTTAATGGAATTGAGAAACGAGAGTGGACTCAAAAGGATGTGAGAGAGAGAAAAAAAGACAAGAATAGTGTCAGGCAGCCTCAGCCCAAGTCTCCAAAGTGTCAGAAACCCACCTGAAGACTTTAGTGTGATAAAAAGGAGTCAGATGGAGGTCATAGAATAAGAATTGCCAAATGAACATACCTGTAACTATAGGGTTAAATCAAAGTTAAAACAAACTAAAAGGAAACCAAAAACAGTCAACATTGCGAAAAGGGCACCATAATTTTGAAGAGATTAAATATGTTTAAACTTAAATTAAAGAAACACATTATGGTAAGGACAGTGGTGAATGGTTATTGTTGCATGATGTTTACATCATGCACTAGTGGATGTTCATGCCATAACAAATCTTAGGTGGGAGATAAGACTAGTGGGATGTACAAAATTGCAAAGGCAGCTGCTTCAGGAATAGCAATTATGTGAAGAGAGGTAAGTGAACTGTTTTGGAAGATAGGATTCGTACAAGCTGTCTTACTCACAAAAAACATGTTTTAAGATAATATTCAATTAGTTCTACTTACATGTAGGCTATTCGCAAATGAAAGAAGTGAATATAACAATTAGAAACAACTAGTTTTTTTTCTACGTTGTACCAAATTCAAATGGTTTCACAACAGCTTTATTAGTCATATATTTAAATTTAAAGTAAAAATATTATCAGATGGAGAAAGAGTGATTTGGAATATCAAGCTACCACTTTCAGTTAAGTTTAATAAACAAAAAATACAACTTATAAATAACTAAGTTCTTATTCAACAAAGCTAATTTTTAAAATAATAAAATACAAGGTTCATTGGAATGTGTTTCTTCCATACCTTTGAATATACCATTTCAGTGACATTTAATTTTACTTGAAGAGTCATAGAAATAAAATGTTAGGTGATGACTTGCATTTTAATGATGGTTAAGAGATTATAATTTGTACTTGCCAATATGTCTAATCTTTGTTTTCAAAGTACGAAAGCCCACTGGACTCGCATTTTATTCCATATTACAAAGTACAATACAGACACTTAACCCCTGTGGTGGTGCAGTGTGGTATCAACTGTTTTAAAATAGAATTAGTAAGTACATAACAGTATTAGAACACATTTCAAAACAAAGGAAATTTGTGTGTGTCCTTACATGAATATAAGGGTGACGATACCAGTCAGAATTGCAGGGTAATATGACTGCTCCCAGATCAGTGCTGAATATAATGGTTGTAAAACCTGCTTCCATCCATTCAATTTGTTCTTTAGGTTTTTCATTTCTTCTTCAAAGCCCATATCCTGTGTTCCACAAAAATATCAAAACTAATGAAACAATATATGTATGTTATCAAATAATTAAGAGACTAATTAATAATTAATCTATTGGCAACATTTTGATAACTTGTCTTCAATGGCTTATTATTATTTATTTTTGGGAATATTCCAACTCATTCTAATACTCCTTTACTAAATCAAACTGCAATAACAAATAATATTTCATGACCACTAACTTACAGAAATTAATAAAGATTTTCTCATAAAAGATGAAAGTACGAGATGCTAACCCAATCCTCAATTACTAACAAATTTCAAAATATGATAAATATTTTCTTATACTGGATTTGTTTTTGTGTAAACAATATTTATTATCCAATAACAACATATAAAAATAGGTTCAATTTAGTACATTGAAATATTTTCTTATGAACAATCTAAGGATGGGCTAGGCTGACCAATATCCAAACTGAAAAACCAAGACAGCCCAGCACTTAGTTATTACATATCTAAAATAATTTAACTTTTATTGAAATTATTTTACATTTATTGAACTGCTCCACAATATTTCCAAATATATTAACACTAGCATTGTTTTTGAAATAATTTAAAAAACGTTTTTGGATATAGACACAAATGAGCAAAAATAGCTAAATTATACATCAAATAAATCTTTAATTATTCACTTTGTCCAGTTCACCTTAACACAGGCTACTTCATATCTGCATTTATTTAATAATCCATAACACTTTCAAGCTTTTTAAACATATCTTTTGTGAAGAGTGAATGTAATGTAGAATTTACGTTTTTTATTCACTAAACAGTCATAAACTTCAGTACATGACTGTGTAAAGTGTGTCTTTTGATAAACACTGCTTTAACTGACTCCACATTCAGATCTGCACAGAGTTGGGTTTCTCAACACACACACAGGTGGAACTTTCAAGAGGGTTTGATGGCAGGAGAGTACGTTACAATAATGAGCAAGTCAAGTAGGCCTATTATGTTTATGATTCAATATGACTGACAGTTTGATGTCTTTATCATAAAACTGGGACTTTTGTGAGTTCCAACAAACTACCAAAAAAACGGGACTGTCCCGGCGAAACTGGAACATCTGTCACCCTTGGATGTATAAATTTGAAAATTGTTCAATTATTGATTAATTGATTGCCAATAATCATCCAATTATTTTTAAATATATTTCCACCAATTGCCTAATCCTTTTATCAAAGTTCCAACAGATGGAAGCCTTAAATGAATTACCTAAAAGATGGAATGAGATTTTTTATCTTAACTGTTATTAAAGGATCTTATACATTTAGTTAAGAGTATGTATTTGCAATTCATACTTCCAGTTAAATATGGATTTTTTCAACAACATCACAGGCTGAGCATGAGAAACGCTGCTCTTCTCTCTTCTTACTTGACATCTTCATGGATTATTTTGAAAACAAGTTTCAAAAACTGGATGAAAAACCTAATTTAAGTTTACAATATGTTTATGACACACCCACCTTACTTCTTGATGATAATAACTACATTAAACAGCTTCATAAGAAAATAAACTTGGTTCATCCAGACATACAATTCACTTATGAACTAATATGTTATGACCGGAGACCACTTCTCAATGTTTTAGGTACATGATGCCCATGACATAAAGTGATTATGTTTTTCTTGCCATTTCTGGGGACAGCAGACCTTGTAACTTTTAAAAATGCACGAGTGTGATAAGTCGAGGGCCAAAGTTCCGAGGCGTTGTAACAATGGCTGGGGTCTGGGGCTGCCAATATAGTACTAAAATAGACTTGAATTTAGCCAACAAAATTCATGGTAATTAGGCCTAATTAATAATAAGTTATAATAAATGAACTAGTTTACACACTGAATCTGTAACATTTATTGCAATAGCTGACATAATAATGTAATGTAAGATACAACTTTTCTGCAGTATATGCTTATACTCTTGTCCAACGAAGTCACAGAAATCTTTTAGGCATTCTACATGAACAGTGTATATGTGAAAATACCCAAAAATATCTGCAGTTTCATCTGAGATTTCAACAAAAGTAAGGAGTTGTTCTTCACCAGGTTTTCCAAATCATACACCTGAAAATAAAGTACTAAAACTGGTAATAGCTTCACATGCTTATGATTAGAAGTATCACAAGACACCGTAACAAAACTCTCACACTTGAGATCATTTTTCATGCCCATTGGGCATAAACGTTGGTAATGATTGATCCGCACTTTGTTCTTGCACAGGAAAATTTCATGTCTACCAATTTCCTCTGTAAACTTGTTGTACAGTCTATACTGTGAAAACTGTGATTGTGGACAAAAGCATGATAGGCATATGTACCTTCATAAATAGCCAAGTTGTATTCGGCTTTTGACGGCTCCAATTTACAAAAATAGTTTGTCAAATATCCCAACTGAGATTTAGCAAGCAATGCATTCTTGTGTTTCTTTGCTTGTAAATGACCAGTAATCACAGTCCTCCCACCATTCACTATCCAAAAAGTCAAACTAAACATGGTACATTTTACTACAGTTGTATCTTCAAAGTTAACCAGTTGAATAAATGGAAATTCAGCTCTTAATAAGTCACTAAAATTATAATTTCATTCTTTTAAAGCATGCTTAACTTGATTGTAGACTTGAGATAATTTTAATTATACAATAAAACACTGAAGGAAGGCAAAACAATGCTGAACTACTACTGAAGCATAGGTTAAGCATGTGCACATTGTGTGTGTAGCGCACAAGTAAAAAGAACTACATGTACAGTCATCTGGCACCAAATGTTTAAGAAAAAAGGTTGATATTGTAATGATATAATGTAAGTTGTATGTTATGGTATACTGCCACTATTATAATATTAATGTCAATGTATTATATCCAGAGAATATACATTACTGTTGTGACACCACTAACTCATGTTGTTGTAAATATTATTACAGAGATGAGAGAGGGAGACTCATTATGATACAATTTACAATTTATTACAAAGAATTTACAATTTATATTCAAACTTTCTACTAACTGAATTGATAAAATATTTATTAGACCAAAATAAATATAAATTTCAAATTGCATGGATTTATTTACGAAATCAGTCCAGGACATAAGTCTTATTTCTGGGACAGTCCCCAAAAATGAGGGGACGATTGGTCAACTTACCATGATAAGTTATGCACAGATATCATAAACCAGAAAGTGTGAGCCTATTTCCACACAATACATTTATACATCTTCATTCTCAGAAGATCGGCATAAACAAAACTTGTATTTGGTTTATTTCAAACATTTGTTCCAATGAAGAGGGTATTCATAATAAATTGAACTTCCTCAAAATGTGGTTGTTTCCCAAGGATTTAAACACATCTTCATTCTTAATAGAGGTAACATATGTAAATCGCAATTAATCACGTATTTTAGGTCGGAAAAACATGAGTATATTTTCTCACAAAAAAGTGGCCGTTAGTGTTATTGTTAAAAGTCTAAATATAACTCTGCTAGTGTTACTACTCTTTTATCTCAGCTAAACAGCAGATAAATTGAATTTTTTTCTCTTTTGTATATATACCAATGCTCGTATAACTAGTATAAGTATAATATAAAGCTCAAGAGTCTCACGCGAAATCAGTTTTTAGTTTTACTCCTCTTTTATTTTTGAAATGTACTATTTAGTATTTAGTTACCAAATTTCCATATCCCAAGGGCTAAACTTTATACTTATTAAAAACAACTGTGATCACCTATCCTTCTAAGGTGTAGTATGTTTTATAAGTTTAAAAGAGAAAAATCAAAAGAAATAAAACTGCATGTTATATTAAATTACCGGATTATTACTAACAGCAGCTTTCCGATAAATAGATTCGGTTGCGCTTGTTGTCGTGCTTTCTGCTTCGTCCACCATGTTGTTGTCCTCTGACAAGAACAGGTCGATAGGTCGAAATATGTGATAATAACAAATATAAACTGAAATACGTACGTTTATAATAATAATTTATTTTCGATTTTATAAGAAAAATATTATGCATGAATGAATAACTATTACAATATCCGAAAATAAAAATTTTGTAGTGTCCTGCTCTCGAGATTATCTTTGGAAAATTCGAAGCATGATTCGTTGAATTTGAAACTTGGTTGATTGAACGAATCTTCAACGAGTAAGGGGACGTTGATTTTCGCGATATTAGAAAAGGCTTGTTGGAGGTAGTGACTGATATTTATGTGTGCCAGATATTCCACAGAAATGTCAAATGTATGTAAAAATTTTAATTATTCCTTATAGGTTTAACATTTTACTTTTTAAACCAAAGTTGTAAATTAAATTTTTTATAATTTAGACACAGACTGTAAGTACACTGAATGATGTAGCATCTTCATGTTCAAATCTAATTTTAACATGTTGTGGTAAGGTGTTGTTAGTTAGGCTTAAGTCAAGTTAAGACGTTAGGTCTACTTACTTTATGATTATATTAATTATTATAAAGTTGTAGCTGCGCTCTTGTAAAGTGTAAACCTAACTAACCAACATATGTTTAAAAGTATTAATATAATTCATATATAAATTATATTATGATTTTACAGCTGTGTTAATTACAATGTCGCTTAATATAAAGTTTCAAAGTTAAATGTTTAGGTAATTTTTAGTTAAGCTTGTCTTTAAAATTAAAATTTAACTGATGTGGTACACATTGCAATTGAAAATGCCAATAAAATTCAGTTTCTGAATATAACTTCCAAGTTCTAGAAAACATCTTGCATTTTGTGATTTACTTAACTGTTCTAGTTAATTTTTGGTAAAAGAGTTCACCTAAAATATAGACCAAACATATCATTTCAAAATCTTATAGTATTAATAGTGCTAATACTACGTAATAATCTATTAATAGATGTAGAGTAAACAATCTTAATGCAATTGGAAATTTAAGTGTAGAAAATTGTAATACGGTACTACTACTGCTACTAGCAGGGACATTTCCAACTATTTAACAAAAAATTGTAATTTTACTTGGAAAAAGGAAATTAAGTTAAGGATGAGATACCTAGTCTTAAAATATATTCTGTAAATTGCAGATATATACAAAATATAAAACTTAAATATTTAATGTAGATTGTTATGCAAAGTTTACAACCAATGTTAATGTTAATGCAGCAGTTTCCAACAACTAGAGAAAGGTATGACATTATAAGATTAATGTAGCCTTTTGTCCATATGCATTATAAGTAATTAGTTTTATTCAGTTCATAGCAAAATTTAAATGTTTTCAGCTGAAATAAAAGAACTATAAAGTAATACTTGGCTTTCAAGTTAGGAAACTTTCATCACAAACAAAATTGAACAAATATTAGAGGTAAAATTTGAAATTCAGATGGGTAACTTTACTGCTTACACATATTATAACTAGAACTTTATAAGTATCAATGATGTTTGTGTTCTTAGTCATTGTCAATACATATTTTATTATATTGCTGTGGACATGTCACAAGTGACCATTTTTCTGGGTAAATATGTGGTATCTGAATTTAACGTGTAAGATTTTCTTATCTTTTATTCTGTTGCTGTAGCTCAGGAGGTTTTTGTTTTGCATCATAGTCTTACTGGCACTTTTTCTTTGTTGCTTTTTTTTCTCGTTGTTTTTTTTTTCCTGCAGATAATGTTTGCAAACAATGCTGCTTGTATAGTAATGGACTTATTCAAAGAGCTTTTTTTATTTTATGATATGATTTTGAGAAGCTTGCATTATATATGTTACTTTTAGTTTTAAAAGATTCTTAAATGATCAAACATGTATTTGGGTGGAATTGTAATGGACCTAGATGATCCAGGTATAATTTCATTGTATAGGCCATTGGTTAGGCCACATTTGAAGTACTGTGTTCAGTTTTGGGTGCTTTAGAAAGGATGTTGAATTGTTGGAAAGGGTTAATAGGATGATACCTGAGATAGAAATGCTGTCATACTAGGAAAGATTAAGATCTGAGTTAGATGGATATGACTGGGATGTTTAAGATTGCTAAGGGAATTTGATAGTGTTAGTGCATCATATTTGTTTGTACTTTATGGTGAGAATTGTAAGACTGGGGAGTACAAATATAAATTTTGGCTGGGTAGGAGTGATCTTCCGTTAACTCTTTCAACCCAGGCTCGGTCTCCGAGACTGACCTCATAACCATTTTGTGCTTGCTATGGTTTTCATGCTATAACCTTTAAATTAGTAAGCAAATGTTAATGAAATTTGGAAGTTTATCAGTAAACATTATAATGCTTTCATATGCAAAACATCTAATTTTTTTTATTAAGTCTTAAGGTTTGTAAAGCAATGTTTCTCTCATGCCTTTTTTTTTCTTTTCACAACTTGCCTATCTATCATGCAAAGTAATTTGCATTTTAAGATTAAAGATACTTTTATGCATCAGAAAGGTTTCAAATTTCACATGCGAAGTCTTTATAATGTTCAGATAGTTATCAAATGATTCTAAACAAAAAATTTTATATTTTATCTGTTATTTTCACTAAATTATGCCTCTTTCATTCTAGAATGAACACAAATAACACAAAAACATAAATGTTTCGTCAAAATAGCTTAAATCTCATAACATTGTACATTTATATATATTATTTTTTTTATATTTCACTTTCACCCATGCCTGGCTAACAATCCAGAAGTTACAACGATGAGGCTCGTGTGCACTCATGTTACCATATCAAATAATATAAAACTGACATTTAGTTTTTACAAAGTGACCTGTCTTGGGTGTTTTAGTAGACTAGTATGTTGTCAAAATACAATCACATTTCAATTATTATACATTGTATGTGTATATAGATTATTATTATTTAGAAATAATTTCTTAAATATATTTTTCTAAAAACATAGAACAGTAAATAAAGAAGTAAAGCAAACAATTATCTCTTCTAGTTATGACCTTTGTACTCGGTTGCTGCTTGATGTTTGTTGCTAAGCCTTTAAAAATTTTGCACTTGGAGGATATGAAACAAAATATATTTTTTTAGGTTTTATATATACATTTGAATAATTAAAAAATCATAAATTACTACATCAGTACTATAGAATTCTACTATAATTTATCAAACTTAGTAACCAAGCTTTATTTGCGTCTAAAAAAATATGAAATTTCAAGCAGACTAAAGACACAACTTACCTCATTAAAATCTTGATTCAAAAGAAAGAAATGGTGGAAGGAACGTTAGAAAAGCTGAGAAAACAACTAGGGGGGCATTCTGAGTTTCCGATTGGTTATTCATGTCATATATAGAAGTAAGTGTATATAAGGGAGCATTTCCAAAAATGGAAAGAGGTGAGCGGGGTACCACTGTGTTGGATTTATTACATGAGCAATATCTTAGCAAATAGAAAAGATAAGACCTTATTTTACATTCTAGTTTGTCAGTATTAGTAATTTTTCATCCTCGTTAAAGGTGTTTTGTCTAAATTAATTTTTGAGGCTTTTGATTCTTGCGGGTACTTTATGTTGTTAGAACAGTGTTGGTGAAAATTCTGTGCAGTCAACTGCATCAGGGTTGTATGGGTTTATTCTAGACTTTCTAAATCCTGATGTGGCATTTTTTCTGTTTGTCAAAGATTACCAGCTTTTCCATAAGTATGTTTAAGAAGTTAAGTTTAGAAAGTGGATATCCAATTTATCTGTTTGCCTTTGCAGAACTGTTTTTATCTAGAAGAAGAATTACTGACATATCTAGGAGTTGACTTGTGTGATTTTTGTGTTCTTCTATTAAACATTACTTCTTAATAGTGTGAAATTGATGTGGGAGCTTTGCCCATCCACAAAGAATATAGCTGGCAGTTCAATCTCCTTTTTTGAATGGGTAAAAGATATTTGCCACCCATTCATCAAATATTTTGCTAATTATCCAGCCAGTAAGACTTTTTCATGGGGTGTATGTATAAGGTGCTATTCCATTAAGATTCAGTTTTTGGTGGTCTTTCTCATGGAAGAAGAATGTACAGAGGTAAAAAATTTCCATTGGTGTGGTTATGAAAAGGTTTCTTAGTATGACTTCCTTGTAGAGAAAATCCAGTTTTGTTGGCATTAAGTTTCTTTCAGTCAGAAATTCTTTGATGTTAATAGTGCTTGTCTTGCAGATGTTTCCACCTTTGGAACAAATTCCTCATTCCTTTTGTCACCATAACTTTCTTTTCCAAGTTCTTCTGGTAGTGTTTCACTTGGTTCCAGATGTCTGCATAAATCCTTCCAACCAGTTATGACCAGGTTTATTATTGGAAATAGTTTTTTTCTGTATACTTTGTATGTCTTACTTTCCTAAGTCTTTAGCTCAAGTGTAACCAATCTTTTCAGTCATTTTACCAAAATCAGTTGTTCAGCATCTGTTAAAACAGATTTTGGATCTCTTCTTGTTTCCACATTATATCTTCCAGAAATTCAGTGTTTGGGTGTTTTGGTATACCATATGTAGAGCTAGGCAGTTAGTGGTATTTGCTAATCAGTTGATCAGCAGCCCTATTAATTGACTCTGATTAATTTATTAGGACAGGTTATATTTTCAATTTTACCTTTGGTGAAAAGAAATGTATACTAATCATTAAACAATTGGACTGCTGTATAAAAACAAATGATAGATTAAGCACAATGCCATAATATTCACACACCTAAATTAATTTAGATTACTATATGTTGACTTAAAGACTCCATAAATATTATATTAGTACAGTGTTTCTCAAATTGTGGTACATGCAAGAAAAAAAAAATTGGTGGCAGGTGTTGCTTGCCAGTTGCCTTCCCTCTAGTCAACAATTCAAAATTATAGTGACAGATTAGCCTTAATAGTTGTGCCATAATAGAGACAGGGCAAGCAAATTTGGTGATATGGAAACCGAATCTAACACCCTCAACTCCCCCCCCCCTCCTCCCAAAAATCACCAAATAAATAATCATAAAAGAAAAACCTAAACTAGTAATAGTAAGAAACCCTAATGAAATTAGTTGGTAAGTTAAATCTACAGGTAATTGATTAATTATATTGATTAAGTTAATTGCCCAGCTTTAGCCATTACATTTTCATATCTCTCTATTCATCAGAATTTAAAGAAAAATGGTTTGTTACAAATTTCAACATGCACCAGTTTGCTTTAGAATTAAATTGTAGTAGGAGGAGGATAGGTGGAGATTTTTGCATGAACATGCATAATATTCCATATTTGTATTTTAAAAGACCTGGTGTGTGAATGAATGGTTAGTAATTTGCCCTAGCGAAAACTGATTTGTATAAGTATTGCAATATTTCAAGAAATGGCCATTATGTACTTAAATGGTCTAATCATTTCAATTATAACATGTATGTAGTATCTGTCTAAACTGTAAATATTTCATGAAAATGACTAGTTTGAATATTAACTGGTCAGAAATTTTGATCATTCTAATAGTATATAACATAAACATTTAATATTCCAAAATGACCTGGAATGCACCAGAGAGTTTGTTGGCCCCTTTATGTTCCTATGCCTCCAGACCCCTTGTTTCTATGGGCTAGGACCCTAGGAATAGCTAACATTTTTTCTTTTGGTAATTATCTCTAAACAAATCACTAATTAAGCCACACTTGGAATACTGGGTGTGGTTTTGGTCTTCTTAATATTTAAGATAGGTTACGAACTTTTTGAAAAAGGTTCAGAGGAGGTTTATTAGGGTAATTCCAAGAATGGAAGGATTATCTGACAAAGCTAAGTTAAGATTTCTTAAATTATTTTCTCTTAAGAAAAGAAGAATAAGAGGTGATATTATGGAAATTTATAATATCTAGTGGATTGATATAATAAAAGCCTGGTGTCTTTGATGTATTCTGAAAACAAAAGAACACAAGCTTGACAGTTTGAAAATATACTAGGCCCCAGTTAAGGCATTTTAACATTGTGATTGGGTTATTGAATAAGTTGCTAATGGCAGTAGTGAAGGTTGTCATTTTACAATAATTTTAAAGAATAATAATTTCCTCTAAAATAAGGGGGAGGATGTACATGAATAGCCTTGAAGGACTAAATGGTTCCTTTTGTTTATATTATGTTTTTTAAAATGTATGATATTTACCCTTGTAAAAAATGCAAGATATCAGGTTTGAAAGGGTTAACACTAGAGTTGAAATTAAAGTAGTTAAATAACTTTAGTTGTGAGGTTTTGCTCAAGGTAATTAAGTTGCTACCCTAAAACATTGAACCTTAAGAGCATTCATGTTAGTATGCCCAGTGTGTTCTACAAGCAGATTTTATATGATCAACTAATGTAAAAACCTTGAGAGTGTAAATGAGCATTCTACACTTGTGTTTGTAAGAAAGTAAATCTTTCGTTCCTCTTTGTTTCAGTTTAACGTGACTCATTTGTGAACCTTTTAGTTTTATATATTATAAAACTAATTTTTAAATGCTAAATGAATATTTCTTAGAAATTCAAAAATGTAATTTAAAGTGTGTACATATGATGAGTTTTTTTCATTGAAATAATTCTGCCATCAGGTTAGAGAAAGTCGTGTAGTGCTGAAAAAAGTGAAACCCAATATTTTAAGTTGTGTTTCCAGAATAAACCTAATTGATCTAATATTCATAAGGGTGTTGGTTAAAAAAGTTTACTCGTAAGCTATATTACAATAGGAAAACAATAAATGGTGGATTTTCCTTCCGCTATACAAGTGTGTAACATTTGTCATAATCTCAAGTTTTTATGATTTGGGCTTGACAGGTTTGCTGGTGCATATTAAAGTAAGTATAAAAAAAGTAAACATTCAAGAGGTGCCAAGAAGCAGTCAAACTCGTATGCCACAAGAGAAATCTGGCTTTGAAACAATTGTCTGTGACCCACAGGTGGGGTACATGGCAATGAATGTGTTAATGTTCAGTATAAATGGAAATGATTGATGTATATGTTTAAGACAATGGGTATTCATTTTATAATGGTACTGTATGTGTGAAGTACATGTTATAAGTTGAAGTTCGGGAGAAAAAAGCTTGGTTAGGATGTGATCTACTGGAGATTGTATTCATCTTGTTTATTTTGTGGTTTTTAATGATTTATTGAATTTATATATATATATATATATATATAAGAATGTCTCAGAATGAATAAATATTCTTATTCTGTGTGTTTTCATATACTTAACACTTCTCTAAAAATATTGTGCCTTGCTACAATTTATGTTTTGTATTCTTAAAGTACCATGAAATGTAATAACTTGGTAAAAAGCATGCTAATCAATCTAAATCATTACTTAACCTTCAAAAACTGTGAGTGTGATATACTTTGAATTTAAACAAATTTATTGTTTGTATGATACCGCTCACATTAAAAATACACTTTGAAACTTTTAATTAAAGTTGTAAAAACCATCAACACTGAACTTGCAAACTGTACCTTTTAAGTAAGTATAATTACAAAGGAAGTTTTCTTCATGCACCTTATAGAAGCATCACTGATTGATCAAACTAGCAATCGTATAATAATGCAACATATAAAAGCTTTAGCCCAGAAGTTTGTCATTTGATGTTCCTCTGCCCAAACCTAGTTTAGTTGAGTTTTTGAAATACAAAGCTTCAATTCTGTGAAACATGAGTGATTCAACTTTTGACAACTATAGAACACATATTAACAGTCTTGCTGTGGTTACCTTCATGGTTATAACTATAAAATAAAAAGCCTGTTCTCTCTCTCTCTCTTAGGCTGGATTTGACTCATTAAAAAGTTTGAGAACATAGGTATCCCTTTTATCGAACCTGATAATGATATTTTTTAAATTCATCAATTTTTTTGTGACCATATCAAATTTAAAGTAACCTTCTACTCCAACTACCAGAGTCAAAATTTTCAATTTATTTTCTGAATTTAAAATAACAATAAACCAAACTGCTGCTTCTTTTACTTCAATTAGATTTGCACTCAAAGAATGAGCTGTATTGCACTGAAATAAATTAATAAAACAATATTACAAATTAAAAAAGTAAAACAATTAGAAACAAGTTGTTTCGACCTTAAAATTTGTTGTCTAAGAACACAAAATTTGTTCTTAAGAATCCTGATAATTAATTGGATATGTTTATTTACAGAACTCAAATGTGGAGAATTTGTCACCTCAGGTAATTCGGCGAATTTCAAAGGAAATGTCCGAACTAGTTACAACACCACCAGAAGGCATTAAGATATTTATAAATGAAGAGGATGTTACAGATATACAGGCTGTTATTGAAGGTCCAGGTAAAAACAAGAAAAAATTAGGCAACATCGTTGCTTCTTGAGCAATAGATTAAAGATAGCCTTAAGTTGCTTAAGTAAAAAAAAAGCTTGTGGGTTAAAAGTATGAAACCAGTTCTGTCTTCATTTGAATATATCGTGGTCAAACTGTTTTTAGATGCTTAAGTTTGTTTTTTTAAAAGTAGAAAATGAGAAAGAACATTTTATTGTACAGGGTGAAGCAAAGATACAACACAGTTGGTACTAAAGAAAATATTATTAAGGCTGTTGAAACAGGTTTAATTATTGTTTGTTTGATCGCTTGAAATTAAACTGTTTTCAATGAAACAATTGTTTTGTCACTTTTGCCCCACCCTGGATACATGGTATCTAAAAAAAATTAGATTTTGAGATGTTTCTTCTTTAGAGTTGAAAGATACTGCTGTATGTCAAAATAATACTAATTTTTAAGCTTAATATGGCTTCAAGGTGAGAACCTTTGTAATATATATTTGCTAAAATATACAGTAGATCTTCATAACATACCTAAAAAATACTTGAATGTAATCCATCATGAGAAAGGTCATATAATTGTTTTTTCACAAAATGTTTTGGGTACACATTTTCCCTCATTGCTATGCCATTTCTTCTAAATCACTAAAAAATTTTATAAAAATCTAAGTACTTCAATCTTTTTTTTTAGTTGATTAATATTACTTAAAGGACTTGTTTTTCCATCTATTTTGTGACAAGTGTTTTGAAAAACATTTATTGCTATATAAAAAAGCTATGTAGGACTGACTACTGAACTTTAAAAAAAGGAACCAAACAAGATAGGGATGGAAGTGAATGTATCACTTGATCCAGCTAATGATCACAGAGCAGACTAAGCTGTCTCAACTTTATATGGAGAATAAAATCCCTACATTACTGGCTTCCCCACGTTGACTATCGAAAGCTTGGTGTTTGAATAGAATCTCAGCTTTCATCATTATACCTTTCCTTTAGTTGACTCTAGAATACTACTTTTATGACTATTTTACAATTGGAAATTCTTGTTCTATTTGTTTTTGCCTGTCGAAGAAAGATGATGATGAATGAAAGTAAGAAATCTCAGTTTTGGCTATTTGCCTGTTTTTGACCTTGGGACGCTCTGGATAACTGAAAAGCAGCATATACACTGGAGACAGAGCGACTATGCCAGGTAGTTCTTCATATATAGCTTCTGATGACCTTTAGAGAAGATAATCCAGGTTACTTTTGTATTGCTTTAATACGGGGATCTATGCCATCCTCACATAGAGTGCTAGTGCACTCTTCAGTAACGACATTCTAGTTTGTTTTTTAATGCATACGAGTTAAGGATGGAAAAAAAGTTCACTATTATAACGATGGTAACATTTTTTTAGATTTTAGACTTTAGCATATTTGTTCCATAATTTAAGGTAGCAAAGTTTTACTTATGTAATAACTTCTACCAAGGGAGCTGCTAAAATTCTACAATAATGATTGCAATTAATAATGAAGAACCTTATTTATTAGTAACAGGCACACTATAAACAGCTCTGACAACTGCCCTAGGTCATCAGTTGGGTACCCTTACTGCTTGTGGTGTTTATGGGCTTTTAACCCAATATATTTTAATTTGAAAGGCTTTGTAGTTTCTTTCAAAAGATGTGGAAGCTAGTTAATGAAAAACTTTCAATCTTATGGTATCATTAATGCATTTATTTCTGTTTTCTCTAAGAGGTGTTATGGTCTGTTAATATTATGAATATTTTTTCATACTATTTGAAACATTTCTTTGCTAAAGTAGTAATTTCTGTTATTATGCAAGACAAGTGGAAGTTAGAACAATGTTTTATTGCATATCTTATAAAATATTAAACAAGATTCCATTGTAATATTCTTGAATTATGCTTATTGAGACTAATTTTTAAAATGTATTCCATTTGTTTGATATATGTTTATTACAAGCTATAGATGGTTTATTCTACCTGAAAGTGTACATAGTATTGGACACGTACAGACAAGAATGAACTAAAACAAGTATATGAAATTGTGAAGGTTGTTTAAACTTATCATTTGACTTATTTTGTTAATCTCAAAGTTAAAAAAAACACAACAATTTCATTGAGCATACATACTTACATTGAAAATACTGTGATATAACTGTGAGTAAATAAGAATTTTGTTTTACTTCTTTTTGTTAAATGCAGCTGGGACACCCTATGCCAGTGGTGCATTTCGTGTGAAACTGGTTCTCGGCAAGGACTTTCCAGTAGCACCACCAAAAGGTTTTTTTATCACCAAAGTATTTCATCCTAATGTAGCAAAAAATGGTGAGATCTGTGTCAATACTCTCAAGAAAGACTGGAAACCTGATCTTGGACTGAAGCATGTCTTACTGGTAAAACAGTATATATGTATATAATTCTCTTTATAATTTATCACAAGTTATATAGAATAGTAAACCCTTGAGCTTTAAATGCAAAACATTGGTAGTTCTTTTTAGACTGCAAACAAAAACAAATTCCTTTGAATGCATTGTAAAGATAAGAAATGTGTTTTTAATAGAACAATTCAATAATCTACATAGCCATGTAAATCTTTAGCTATGCATATGGGTGGATCAAAGTGCACTTTCACACATTTGAGTATTATACGTAGTCAATTTCTTAACTTAAAAGTAAATATTAAAACAACACACGTAAATATTGATTTTCGTGTATTGCGTGGTATGTTGAATGTAGCATTGGTTCAAATTAGATGTTTGTGGTGTCAAAATACAAAGTCTATAGTTTATACAAATCACAAAATCAAATTACCAATATTTACAAGCTAGAATATAAAATAAGAACCTCCTATGTTTTCTATTTGCTGAGATATCACTCGTACTGAATCAAACACAGTGGCTCTGCTCACCTCTTTCCATTTTTGGAAATGCTTCCTTATGTACACCTACTTCTGTCTATGACATGCGCGTAAACAACTAAAATCTCAGAATGTCCCTCTAAGGGCTTTCTGAGTCATTTTCAAGTATTATGACGTCATCTCATTCTTTCACTAAAAAAAATCTTCAAGCTGGTAAGGTGAGTCTTTAGTCTGCTCAAAATTTGATATTTTTTAACTTAATTACTTTAACTTGATAAATTATAGTAGAATTCTGTGGTATCAGTATAGTAATTTATGATTTTTTGGTTATTTCAAATGCATATATATATATAAAACCTCAAAAAAATTATTACGTTTCACATCCTCCATGTTGGAAATCTTATAAGGCTTAGCAACCTACGGCAAGCAGCAAATGAGTACAAAGGTCGTAACTAGAAGAGATGATTGTTTGCTTTACTTCATTTATTGTTCTATGTTGTAAGAAAATTAAGTTTAAGAAATTATTTCTACCCGAAAGGGTAGGAACCCTATACATAAACAAATGATATGCAACATATAACAATAAATTAATAATTGCTATGGTACATGTATCGTGCCTGCCATATAAACATTAAATTACATCCATAGCCTGCATGTAGCTATATACGTATGCATGTAGTAGATTATGGGGCTCCATATAAAACACACAGTACACTAAACTAATTAGGTGTCAATGGTTATACAGCTGCTGCTATTTGCTAAGTAGTCAAATAAACATGAAACTACCCTACACAATGTACAATGATGCTTTTAGTAATATTGCTTAGGTTTTAGTACAATACTTACAGCCATATTTGCTGTAGGCTGGAAGAAAAATCTTGTGTGTGTGTATATATATATTGCAAATT